>NC_092324.1:39649242-39952272 GCF_036785885.1 Coffea arabica | reverse complement strand
CGTAAGGTGCTAGAAAGTGGGTTATACTGTCATTCACTGTTTAAGAATGCCTACATATTCTGTAAGTCTCGTAACAAATGTCAAAGAATAGATAACATTTGCCGTAGAGATTAGATATCTCAAACTCCCATGCTCTTTGTTGAAATTTTTGATATTTGGGGGATCAACTTTATGGATCCTTTCCCCACGTCGTTTGGTTTTCTCTATATAATACTGGCAATTGATTATATTTTCAAATGGGTGGAAGCTAAGGCCACCTATACTAATGATTCAAAAGTGGTTTCATATTTTATCAAATCCAATATTTTTGCACGTTTTGGAATGCCAAGAGCCATTGTTAGTCACAGGGGGACACACCTCTGTAGCAAAACGATAGCTGCATTATTCTAAAAGTATGGTGCCCTTCATAAGGTCTTAGCGTCATATTATCCACAGACGAATGGTCAAGCAGAGGTCTCAAATAGAAAAATAAAGTCTATCTTAGAGAAAATGGTGCGCCCCAATAGGAAGGATTGGAGTCAAAGGTTGGAAGATGCACTTTGGGCCTATCGGACTGCATACAAGACACCTATAGGGATGTCTCTCTATATGTTGGTGTTTGGGAAGCCATGCCATCTACCACTGGAGTTTGAACATAGGGCATTTTGAGCAGTAAAGCAGTACAATATGGATCTAGCAGAGGCTGAGGTTCATCAGAAGTTGGAATTACAAAAGTTAGAAGAAATTTGGAATGAAGCTTATGAGAATGCGACAATCTAAAAGGAGAAGAGTAAAGGTTTTCATGATTAGAAAATTTTTAGAAAGACCTTTGTAGTTGGCCAGAAAGTTCTTCTCTACCAATCGAGATTTAAGTTATTTTCAGGTAAATTACGTTCATGTTGGATTAGTCCTTTTATAATTACTAATATTTTTCATTGTGGTGCAATAGAAATACAGAGTTTAAAGACCAAGAAGAAGTTTGTTGTCAATGGACACTGTTTCAAACTTTATTATGAAGAGTTTCTAATGGAAGAGGTGGAGATGATGCACTTGACGATCCAACTCATGAGCATTAAGGGCGATTGACAACATCTAGCTAAAGACGTTAAAAAAAGGTGCTTATTAGGAGGCAATCCAATTCATTATTCAGTTGTTCATCAATTTTTATTATCTGTTTCAATATATTTCTCTTGGATTTTTAACGTTTGGTGGTTCAAATCTTCATTGTGATGATTAACAGACTTCCTTCTTACAGGACATGCCCGCATCTAGAGGGCATGTGGTAAGGTGCTAATTCTCTAATCCATCGTTAGAAGGGTTTCTATCATCATGACATGCTCACGCCTACTTGTCTAGAGAGTTCCTACGTCGATCTTGGAGCAGACTGACTAACATGATGTGCCTACGTCTAGAGGACACGTGGTAACTTTTAATTCCACAATTTCATCGTCAAAAGGGTTTCTACTATCATGACGTGCCCATGTCTTGTTCTAGAGAAGGGTAATTGAAGAAAAAAATTAAATAAAAATAATAAATTAAATAAAAATAAATTAATTAATTAAAAAAATATAAATTTTCCCGAAACCCTTTTCTATTTCCTTTTTCCTTCTTTCTTTTTCTTTTTTTCTTTCCTCTTTTTTTTCTTTTCTTTTCTTCTTTCTTTCTTTCTTCCTTTTTTTTCTTTTCTTTCTACTCTCTTGAACAACCCGAAACCCTCACCACCGCCACTCCAATTCGCGCTGCCCAGTGCCGTCTTCCTCATTGCATTTCGCCGCCACTGCCTTGCCCTGTGTGTGTGTCTCTCTCTCTCTGCTCAATGTTACTGCCTTCCACATTGCTGCGTTGCTAGTGCCGCTCGGCCACAACGACCCGACCGCTATGCAGCGCCGTCGTCCTCATCGTTTCTCGCCACCCTAGTTCGTATAGCTGGCCTCCTTTTAGGCTATCGAACGCTGCCATTCGTTCGCTAATTTCCTCTGTGTTAGTCATCCACGACCATCTCCGTTCCCGTCACTTGCCTGCCATCCCTAATCTTGGGTCGAGTAACGTGGAGGTATTTCATTATTCCAACTACGTGGTTAAAATTTTGGAGTAAATTACATATTTCTGGGATAATTTGATTGGCGAACTCCATATTTTCTGATTGCATTCGGGATTCGATATCATAAAAAAAAGAATTGGGTGAAAACCCTGGTTGTGTGTTGAATGTTGGCTTACAGGTCCTTGTCAAGGCAACTTGATTCGTGTTGGGTTGAACTTGTCCTCGATGCCATCTAACTGTTGATTTTATTTCCTAAATTATTTGGGCCTTTGCTGAATTTGTGGTTGGGCGAATTGCGCATTTAATTGTTAAATTGAGCAACAACAGTACTTGTTGAATTGGCTACTGATTTTATGGACATAGTTGATAGCTCCTATTTGCTTGATTGATATTTTCGGTGGACATTTGATTCATTGTTGGGTTCCTAGCTTGGGTGATTGGTAAAACGAGTAGTATTGGTTAATTGCTTTGTTCATTGGTTGATCGCTTGATTGGGTCGATTAGTGCACACAATAGCTAAGCAAAAGTCAACTTCTAAGTCTAAACCCCCTAAGGCTAAGTCCACTACCACACCCTAACCCACAAATCCCGTGAATGATCCTACACACCATCCGTCATCTTCGGGTACACGGACACGTCTAGGTAGGGACAAGGGTGTCCATATTTCTTCACCCTCACACTTTGGGGGTCATTTGAATTTCAGTAAGGCCGTAGATAAACAAAGATACTTTGTGTGTTGTGAGCGGCGGATTATCCCTTGCAAATCCCATGACCCTCTCACCATGACTGTTTTGGGTATTCGAGATGAGATTGAGTGGAAGTTTACAGCTATAGGGTGGAGATCTTTTGATGCAATTCGTTGTCCTGCTTTTGTCGAACTGGTTAGAAAATTTTATGCCACTTTTGAGTTTGACTTGCCCACGAGGTATACTGTCACTACCCCAAATGTGATTCGATTTCATTTAATCGGTCATGAGTTTAGATTCTCCATTACTGAGTTTAATTTGGCCTTTGGGTTTATTGATTGAGAGTATGTTGAGTCTAAGGAGTATGCTGAGAGTGTATGTGATTTTATAGAGCCATTTTTCTCTCATTACACTGTGATTTGGCAGGAAATCTCGGCTGACTGGGACCGTTACAATCCCACCAGGTCCAAGAGTTCTTATCTCAAGGACCTGAGTTCTCATTATGTTGAACGCTTCCTAACTTGTAGTTACTCGGGTCAAAAGGATAGGTCAGGTACATTTTCTAGACCCGAATTTTTCTTTATTTGGTGTATGAAACAGAATATTAAGGTAAATTTGGGTTGTTGGTTAGCTTCACAGTTTAAGACAGTCTTGGCTAAGAAGACCAAACCACTAATTCTTGGGTCGTATATCATGCATTTTGGCTGTTTGTTTAGAAGTTCTTAATTTTCAGGACCTTGATTTACATTTGGCTTGTGACATGAAAATTTTAGATGTGATTTGTCTTGAAAAAATGGGGGTTGTAGAGGAGGTAGATGGCATCTTTCAATTTATACTTCTGGGGCCCATTCGACCACTAGTTCGGCATTCCTCTACACGTGCAGGTCCATCTTCTGCTTCTAGAGATGCCGATGATGCGTCTAGACCTTTTACTTCTGCGCCTTCTCCACCGCTGTCCTCTGATGGCGACATTTTTGGGCACAGGTCCACCATATGGATGAGCGAGTGACTAATATTGCCAATCAGATGGCCCAGATATCCTAGAATTTGGCAGCCTACTTCCACCATGTTAGCTTCACACCGCCATTCCCACCTATTCCATAATTGCTTGAGACCCTCCATCACGTGTCCAGGAAAGTTTCGTTGTTCTGTTTGTTTTCTTTGCTTTATGGTTCCCATTGAGGACAATGTAAGATTTAGGTATAGGGGGAGCTATGGTATAACTGGTATTGCTCTTTTTAGATATTTTCCTTTTATTTTTGTTATTTGTTAGCATTTCTATGATTATCTAGGATTGACAATGGTCGGTTGACTCTAATTTTTCTATTAGCAAGTCTTAGTGATGATAGTGTATCAAGTCTTTGGTGAATGTCGAAGATTTTGTGACTTTTACAATTTTTAGTTAACTTTTTTAGGTATGGGGAATAATCGCTTGGCATGTTTCAGTTATTAATCTTAATTCTCTATATTTGAGGAAATGAAGTGGGCTGGTGTTATTTTATGTGATTTCTTGAGTTATTTTGTTGCCTGGTTATGAATAATGTTGGCTGTATTCCGCTGGTTATCACTACCTAGTAACCGGGGATTTTCACCAAAAGTGTCAATACTCACGTCAAAATGTAGTGATACCTATGAGTATGTGGTCTTATAGCGATGAGAGCTGAGTAATCAGACTCCTTCATATGACAAATGTCAGAGTTCACATCAAAAGGTTTGAATGGCTAAAGACTAAGCTCTCCAAAAAAAAAAGAGAAAAAAGTTGTGAAAATTGTGTAAGTGTGCAGTGATTGTGTTAGCCTGCCGATCCATGGGTTCAATGTTGAGATTTTAGTTAATAGTTGAACCGTTTGCTGATAAATGTTGATCGAACATTCTCTCTTCTTAGATTAGTTAGTCATAAATTGGAGGAGTCTGTGATTTAGAAGCTAACCGAAGGGATATTTCTTGGATCTTGGCCATTGATGCTTAATGTGTGATTTCATGGTATTTTGGCAAATTGGTAGATGGAGTGATAGCCATTGTTGGGAGTTAGTGCCAGTTTGTTGTTCTCATGCTTGAGGACAATTATAGTCTAGGTATGAGAGAAATTGATAGGTTGGAATTTTATCATTAATTTCATGATTATTTGCCTCTTTTATCCTACCAAATATTACGTTAATTAGTAGATTCTACTTAGTTTTGGTACCTTGTGCAGTTGCAGAGATTTGGAGTAAAAAGGAATTAAAAGGCGTGGTTTTCTACTAGACTTGCTATTCGACATTGGCACGTGGAAATTTAAGCTTTGCATGTCCGGAAAGCTCGAGAGTTGAAGTCTCGAAAGTCGGACCATGGATGTTCAATCAAATGATCATTGTTGATCTTTCATTTTCAGACAAGTTGGATTTGTTAAACCAATTCAAATTGAAATAGTAGTAGTTGTTTAGTAGTGATAGGAGACTAGTCATTAGTCAATTAGGAAATTTCCTTTCTTTTCGGCAAAGCAGACTAGTAGCTAATTTTTAGGACTTCCTATTTTTTTTTCTTTTGTTGGCCAAAAGATGCAGGGATACTTCGTTTTGTCTTTTCTTTTTCCTTTTCATCGGATATTCTTCATCTTAGTTGTGGAGAATGTTTCCGGCAATTGATTCTACAATTTCAAGTGGGATTTTCTTGACGAGGATGAACAAAATTTTTAATTCTAGTCAAGAAACAATGGAGGATTTGGTTCAACTTAAATCGTGACATCGAATTGATTTTACTTATTCTTGTTATTTTCTGATATTCGTATATTTTCTGCTTTATTTTCTTACGATTGTTGTATTATTCGATTATCCAGGGCCTGGATTCTAGATTAATTCAATAATCTAAAACTAATTAGAGTAATTAAATCCGTAATTGTTTAATTATTTTAAATTAGTGGTAATTGGCATGACTGGATTTGTATCAGGAAAATATACGAGCAAATTTGAAACAACCCTCGTAGCGTGTTTTTGGTTAGAACAGGATTTTTCTAATTCTTAAATCAATTGAAAAATTGAACTCTAAGATTGTACTTAGGGTTATTTCACAATTAGGGTAATAGCTAACGGTCGTACCTTGGCTATCAATAATTTAAGGAGAAATTGACTGTCATCTCTTGTTTGGTAGTTATAACCTGTTTGTCAGTTTATAAGTGAAAATATTATTGCATCGATGATCGATTAGGAGAACCATTTCCGAAGTTGCTTCATGGTTAGAGCATGTCCAATATTAATTGAGTTTTGATAATTTGCCATTTAATTTTCAGCTAGTTACTATATTCAAGTAGTATAGTTTATTGTCATTTTTATAAAATCTCCCATATCCTGAACTCTTGAAGAAACTAAATTCTCTCATTCCCTATGGATTCGACTCTACTTACTATTAGATACAGAGTTAGTATTCAATTTGAGTAGGTATTTATTATTGTACAGGCTCGACACCTATCAATTAAATAGAATTGCAAATAAAATTGTTTTTTGGAACTATATAATACAAATTGAAAAGCGTCTACTGGTTAGGAACTTCAAATATTTACCTAAAACATGACTTCAATTCTCATTTCAACTACCTATTGCTTCTTCCCAACAACTTGTACAATTGCTCAACAACAATTATGCGTACTTTGTTCCACTTTATGTGAAGCTGCGAGCATTACATTTGCTAGTTTTACTGGCGCAACGCGCACGGTCACCCATACACTAATAACGTACTTTATTTATAGTTGGGACTGGTAAAATTGAACGTAGAATTGTTGTGAATGAAAATGAAATAAATATGAAAAGTTTTTAGTATAAAATAAATTTTTGTATGTAAACAGCTTTTATTGAATTAATGGAGATGTAAAGGCGGTGGGAAATTTAGTTATTTGAATGGGAAATTTTTATACATTATAATAAAAAAGGGCTATGATGATTTGACCAATATACAATGTATCTAACTCAAAAACAAAACTAATAAGTTAAGCGTATTTGCATACAATAAATAATATATGAAAGCAAAGGTCTAATATTTTTGTTTTTGAGAGGAAAGCAAAAAAAAAAAAAATATATAGTTAAGTTCGGCATGTATCATTATCGACTTTAAGCTGGCCAAGTAGATATTGTTACGTATGGCAGGCAATTTAACATTAACCAAAAGAAAAATGTTACAAGAACGAACAACATATTTTACTTATTAAAAGATTCAACCAAATTTGTATTCATTATTTATTTTGGAAAATATTATTTCCACTCCCATAATTTATTTTATAATATAGTCTAATAAATGAAAAATATATAATTAAAATAATAGTGAGATTGTGATTAACAAAACTAGGAGTGCAATAGCATTTTTCGTTATTTTTGTATGTAAACACCTTTACTGAATTAATGGAGATGTAAAGGCGATGGGAGCTTTAGTTATTTTAATGAAAAAAGGCGTCAATTTCACAAATAATTTATTTAATTTTTTAAAAAAGTAGGAAAAAAAGATCCAAAAATGTATACCAAAATCAAAATGTATTTTGAGAACTGTACGCTAACTTTAACAAGTAGACTTTTGTACTGATCCTAAACATCCAAAAAGAGTTAAGTTTTTTTTTTCCGGGAAACGTTAGAAGGTTATATTGATAAACATTGTAAAATACAAAGTATGGGCAAAGGCCCAATCCACCTATACATCGTGTACACAGATACGGAGGAAGCTAGCGCTCCTCATCTAATGGGATGCTTGTAGCATATGAACTTATCTGTCTAATTCTATCATGTTGTTCATCTGGTATCAGATAAAAAGAGCATTGCACAAACATGGAGCTTAGTCTATCAATCTCCTCCACCTGAGCGAACAACCTGATATCTTTAGCTCTTCCTGACCTTGGTTGTCTTAGCAACTGTTGGTCCATGATTCCCACTTTTATATGAGACCACTGTTGAGCTCTTGCTTTCGCCACAGCCATTTTTAAAGCTTCTGCATAGTCCAGTAGCCATTGTCCCGCACTCCTCTCTCATAGCCCATATAGCTTTTTGCTGGCCATTGCTGCCATTTGCCATCACTCCAATCCCCACCACCTGTCTTTCCTTCTTGATAGTTATAGATACTTGTACATCGATGCCCTCCCCCTCACCTGTGTTGTGTTCTGACTCGTCCAAAGCATCAAAAGTTTCTGAAATGCTCTCTTTCCTGATTCCTTCCATAGCTTCCCGGTGTTCCATCCATTCCTGCATAGCTTTCTGTATTACTTGTAAAGGTTGCTTGTTCTTTTCCTTGAAAACTCTTTCATTTCTCGCTTTCCACAATTGCCATAGAATATTTGCAGTCAGGCTTATGTGCTCCAGTCCTCCTTGCCTAACTCTTGTTCCTATTAGAGCACTCCACCATCTCCTGAAACATCCCCTTTGGTCAGCTATCCCACCCCACTGTACAGGTGATATGTTCCACACTTGTTCTGCATTCTTACAATGGAAGAGTAAGTGTTCCACCTTTTCTTCTTCTTCTCCACAACCTGCGCATATAGGATCACCCAGCTTAGTTCTGTCAAAGATAAGTTCTCTAACTGGTAACGCATTACCTTAATCTTTTGTTTGACATTCAAGTTCCACAGATGCTTCCACCCCATTCTGCCCCCTAAACTCCCGCCTGGGTTATCCAGACTTCCACTACTTCTGGTATCCTGAGCTTCCTTGTTTGTCATTTCCTTGTATGCAGATCTCACAGTATATTGTCCACTCCCACTATGGATCAAAAAATCGCTATCCTCTCTCCCTGTCCAGCTTATAGGAATCTTCAGTATCTTTCTTGCGTCTTCACTGTTGAAGGTGCTGAAAACCACTGATCTATTCCATCTGAAGTTGGAAATCAACTGGTCCACAGTGCTGATGTTGCAATTTTGTGGTTGTACTGTTGTTGGCTGCCCTTGTGGAGTGTCAGGTATCCATTTGTCATCCCATATCCTTGTGCTCCTCCCATTTCCTATTTTCCTCCGTATACCTTCTTCCACCTCCTCTCTTGCTCCCATAATGCTCTGCCAGATCCATGAGGCTGTTTTAGGTACTTTGCTTCTAAGTAGTGACTCGTTGGGGTGATACTTAGCTTTGAGAACCTTACTCACTAATAGATTTGGTTTCGTTAAGAGCCTCCACACCTGTTTCCCCAGCAATGCTTTGTTAAATCTCTGCAGGTCTTTGAAGCCCAACCCTCCATTCTTCTTATCCTGAGTCAACTTCTTCCAGGAGCACCAATGCAGTTTGCTTTTCCCATCTTTCTCTTTTTTTTTTTTTTTCCGAAACGATAAGTGATTTTATATCATAATATAAATTTTACAAAATCAAGCAAAGGCTCGATAACTAAGTACAACCAGTGCACAATGGCACTAAGGAATCACAAATTCCTCATCTTGAATGATATTCAACGCATAAGCGCTAATCCTATTACTTAAATGATTATTATCTCCATCAACTAGGCAAAAAGAGCACATTCGAAACAAGGCCTTCAAAGTGAGAATATCCTCGAGCAGCGTTGTGACACGCATGTCCTGCGTTTTGGCATGCTGAATGAGATGAAAAACTCGTTTGTTGTCCAACTGCACCTCAATATTTTCGAACTGGTAGACAGCAGCTTTACTGAGCAGTAATTTGATAGCTTCTAATTCATCAATGAGATGATTTCCTGAGCTTCTGTCGTGTAGTGCCCACCCTTGAGCTTGGTGTTGAAAATTCCCAGCGCATGTGATCCCAATTCCAAGTTGAGAAGTGACCTTTCGCACCTGTATTGCTAGCCTCAGTGTCACTGAATTGTGACGTTGTTCTTGTAGCTGCGCTTGTGACTGCCGAGTTCCTGTTTCTTCTGTACTCCGTGTTGATGATTTGTCATTAGCTTCCTTAAATTCAAACCACTCTTCCTGAGCTTTCTGAACCGTTTTCCATGGCTGCCTTTGCTTACCATCAAACTCTCTTGCATTTCTGCTTTTCCATATGTGCCAGAGGATGTTGGCTGTTAATGATAGGTGGTGATTTCCTTCTGTTCTAGCTTTGGCTTCTGTCACAGTGGTCCACCACTTCTTGAAACAACCTTGGTGGTCCAGAGTTGCATCCCATTGGATGGGAGCTAACCTCCAGACTTGTGTGGCATAGCTGCAATGGAACAAAACATGTTCAATTGTTTCACTCTCCTCACCGCACCCTCTGCAGATTGGGTCACCTTGTTTTGTCCTGCTCGCTATTAAATGTCTTACTGGTAGAGCTTGGCTAAGGCATTTCCATAGGAAGATCTTCACTTTATGCTTAACTTTGAGCTTCCACAGATACGTCCAGATTCCTTGGCTTTGGTTGCTCCAGCTCGTACTAGCTTCCTCCATTCCACCTTTGTTATTGTGGTGCATTTTAACCTGAGTTAGCTTCGTATATGCTGACCCCACAGTATAGATGCCATTAGTTCCGTGGATCCAGTAGTGACAATCCTCTCTATCCCCCAAACTGATGGGGATATTCAAAATTTTTTCTGCATCTTGATTGCTGAAAGTCGTAAATATCAGGGGTCGGTTCCATTTTCGCTGATGTATTAAGTCATGAACCTTTTGAAGCGCGTTTCCCTGTGGTTTAGTTGAAGACACCTTGCCAAGATGAGCATCTGGAATCCAGCAATCATCCCATATATTGGTACTTTTCCCATTCCCAATCCTCCTCCGAATTCCTCCCTCCATAAACTTCCTTGTCCCCATCAATCCTTTCCAGATCCACGAAGCATTTGCAGGAACCTTGCAGTTGAAAATGGACTCCTTAGGAAAGTATCGAGCTTTAAGCACTTTACTAACAAGCAAGTTTGGTTGAGTGAGTAATCTCCACACTTGCTTGCCTAGTAAAGCTATATTAAAGGCCTCTAAATCTTTAAATCCTAGTCCTCCAAATTTCCTGTCCTGTGCAATGGTACTCCAAGAGCTCCAATGCATTTTGTTTCTTCCATTTGCCTCTCCCCACCAATAATTAGCCATTATGGAGTTTATATCCTTACACAGCCTTTTAGGAATCTTGAAACATGACATAGTGTATGTTGGCAAGGCTAGAGCTAATACTTTAAGCATTACCTCTTTCCCAGTTGCATTCAACAACTTATTTTTCCACCTTTGTAGCCTGTTTATTATCCTTAATGTACCTAAATAACTGATTTTTGGATCGAGTAACTACCATTGGAAGCCCCAAATATCTCCCTTTGTTAACTATCTGAATGTCTCCTAAAGCTTGAGAAGTAACCAGTTGTAGTTGCTGATCCACATTTCTACTAAAGAGAACTGAGGACTTCTCCAAGTTAATCATCTGTCCAGTACCCTTTTCATACACCTGTAGAATCCTTCTCAGTTCAGTTGCAATCTTTGGGTCGGCTTTGCAAAATATCAGCGAGTCATCCGCAAAAAATAAATGGGACACAGTAGGACCAAGTCTACTGATTTTTAGACCCATTATCCTTTTCTCCTCCGTTGCTGTGTGGAGTAAACTAGAGAGTCCCTCTGAACATAAGAGAAACAGGTATGGTGACAACGGATCACCCTGCCTAATTCCTCTCTGGGGGGTCACATATTCTCTAATTTCGCCATTGATCGTGAAAGAGTAATTGACTGTTGACATGCACTCCATGATCGACCTCCTCCATCGATCATTGAATCCCATTTTGTTCATCACAGCATCCAAAAACCTCCATTCAACTATGTCATCAGCCTTAGACATATCTAATTTCAAAGCCATAAAACCATCTTTACCTAGCCTTTTGTTATTAAGATAATGAATGAACTCATGAGAGAGCATGATATTATCAAGAATTTGCATTCCAGGAATGAAGGCAGACTGATTTTTACTAATGCAGTGGTGAAGAACCTGCTTGAGTCTATTAGCGAGAATTTTGGCTATGATTTTGTACACAGTAGAGCAGAGGCTGATTGGTCTATACTGCTTTTTCCATCTTTCTCACCCCACCAGAATCTAGCCATCATGGAACTAATGTATTTACGCAACTTGGACGACAATTTAAAACATGACATAGCATAGGTGGGCATCGCCATAGTCACTGCCTTAAGTAGCACCTCCTTCCAAGCAGCACTCACAAATTTGTTTTTCCAGGAGTCTATTCTTTTCTGGCAATTATCCTTCACAAAACCAAACACCTGTTCCTTAGTTCTGGTGATCAGCATTGGTAGACCAAGGTACTTCCCTTGACTGACTTTTATCCAAAAAGAGTTAAGTGGCAACTTTTTTTTTTCATAAAAGGGGACTAAGTGTAATATGCTATTTTGATTACCGTGGAGCATTGGAATAATCGATTTAATGATTTATACGAGAGTTATAGTATCACAATTTGTATTTGGATACGCACTATTTGGAAAAACTTTTCTTTTTTAGATACTTCAAATAGGGATGGAACTAGGGGACTGGGAGGACCCTCGCTCCCCACGTTTTATAAAATTCTAATTTTCCTCCTTTATAAAATTAAAAATTTTCAAAAACACTCTTTATAAATTTAAACTCTCACCACCCCCCTCCCGGCAAAAATCTTAAAAATATTTTAAGTTGTATGTTAAGTTTGGATATATTAAAATTTTCCCTTCAAGATGTATATTTTAGTTCCATCTATGACTTCAACCACGTTTCTCCATCACTTTCATTTCTCCCGATCAAGATTTTATTTTGCGTACAATACATCACCACAAAAAAAAAAGGCTATATGGGTCGCGGAATTAAAAGATTTTCCCAAATAATCAATATTATCTTTCACGGATAATTAACAAAGAAAAAAATGCCTACTGATTGTAGTTTAGAGGGTAAAGTACTATACTAAAACAATATGAACTTATGTAAGCCATTGTTTAAGCCAATAACTGGATTGTAATCTTATTCAAAGAAACCACCAACATATAGGTCAGTTCAACCGGAGCTTGTGCGGCAACTAAAAGCCGCTACAACGGCTAATTGGCCAAATCCCAACTTAGGAAAGTAGGTCCTCTCTTTCCCAATTCCGCAAGGAATCACTTTCCAAAGTACATCAAATCACAGTTACCATTTAGTAGGAAGGTTACTTCTTTTATAATTACTAGTACAGTAAAGAAAGGAAGAACATTTAGTTTATTCTTGATAAGCTGAATTCTCAGTGTTTGTTTTTTCGATTAAGCAAGTGTTCTCGAGTTTGGTTGTTGATTCTTGAAAAAGGGTTTTCAATTCCAGTAAAGAAGGAAGAATTGAATAAAGAGATGGGGAAGAGCAGTAGTAATGATGATGAACGCCGTCTTGATTATTCGGGTATTGAACTGTACCCGAACTGGGGTAAATTTGATATCTTGGTTGCAGTTGCAGAAGTAGAGAGGATCAGATTGGAGGAGGAGGAAAAAGAAAGGAAACTCAGGCGAAATCTTTCCACTTTCTTGAAACTTCTTGCTGAAAAAGAAACAGAGGAATCATCAGTGGACAATGGTTCAGATGTGGTCGGTAAATTGCAGCTTCTTGCTGGTAAAATTGATGTCAATTTCACAAAAGGGAAAAGATCGTTCAGAAGGAAGGCTGGTTCCAACCACACATTATTGTCTGAGGAACTTCCTTCAGCAATATCCCAGTTTGATTTTGAAGGCAAACATCAAGAAGATGATGGCAATCACGTTCTGTTCTCATATGGGGATATAATGAAGAAACCCCAATTGAAGAGACTGAGATCACCCAGTGAAGAAAATAGTACTGATCATCAAGATATAGAGATGCCACGTTCCAAGAAAGCAAAAAGCAAGCCTAGATATCCTGATGGACCATCAACATCAACTATCAGTACTATTCCAGAGAAATTCAAGAACAGAATTTTGGAATTTGGGGGTTCAGAGGGAAGCATTGTATTTGTGTTTCAAAAGGTGTTAACAGAGACCGATGTGAACAAGCATTTCAGTAGGCTGCTGGTGCCATTTAGGCAGATCAAGAATGGGTTTCTGACTGCTGAAGAGCAGGCTCGTTTTTGGGATCCCAACCAGAAGTTTGGAATTGATGCCATTTTTGTTGATCCGTCCCTTGATGAAGGTAGAATGAACCTGAGACGGTGGGAGATGGGTAAAAAAGATGGTAAAATAAGTTACAACTTTGCATTGATCACTAACTGGATTAAGGTTGTGGAGAAGAATGAACTGAGACAAGGAATGACAGTGCACCTGTGGGCATTTAGGGGGGATCTACAGCTTGGATTTGCTTTAGTTTTAGTTTGATTAAGAATTTTTCTAATTTTGCACTTAGTCTAGTTTTTCATTAGAGTCTAGTGAATTAAGGACATTTAGTTTGACAGAGTATTGTCTATTAGCCTTCCTTCACTAATTTTAATTAAACATATTCGTTCTTGCTTTTGTATTGGTCAAAGAATGTTAATTTCGTTTGTAAAGAGTTAGAAAAAAAAATTGATGCAAATGAAGTATACAATTAATAGTTTGATGCAAATGAAATATACAAATGGATTATTTTGGCCTTGCTTTTGTCACTGTTCTTGAATTGGGCTCAGTATAGTAATCCCCATAAATGTATACTTAATTTGCCACTTTGCCTCCAGTATAATTATTTAATCATCGTTTTGCCCCCAAGATTCATGGTCAAGCATTATTGTTTTGCTTCCCTTTAGCATTGATCCATCTACTGCATCTTTTATTTATTTATTTTTCCTGCTTTCTGCTATCTTCTATCATTTAACATGCTTAGAATAATTTTTTAACGGTATCTCAATCTTCTCTTTCTTGCACTATTGTTTTTTTTTTTCAGTTTTTATATTGTGTTTTCTATTAACATTTTTTTTCCAGTGAACCGAGAGGAATTTAGCTCTAAATTCCATTGGTTAAACAAGAAATAATAGATAGAAGGGGACAAAAACCAAAACTTTCTGTAAAATACAAGAATAGATTGATTTCAAAGAAGGGAATCCTAATCTGTCAGAACTGTTTAGCTGACTTCTAATGCAAAGGTCTGCAAATGAATTATAATCCTCAGAGGTTGCTTTCAGCCAACAATAGATATATAGCATGTTTGCGTAGGCAATGAGAAACAGAAACAGACTTAGGTTCATTAATTGTAAAAAACCTTAGGGAGGGATTTTAAATTATTTTTGCCTATTTGGGGTTACATGCCAAATATAAATGTATTGATCTGTGTTCTGTACCAATTTTAATAACAAAATGATCAATTTAGGTTCATTAAAATATTTTATTTATTTATTTATTTTAAGCCTAGAAGTTTTCAAAGTAATTGCTTAAGTTATAAAGTAAACAATTAAGCCAGATGTTGGGGTCCTGCATTCGTCTGAATTGGCATAGACACCATTGAGTTATTGTACTTGCACAAAATTGCAAATAAAATTGATCGCTAGCCGGGTCCTGCTAGAGGTCAAATAACTCAAATACTAGAACTGATTCTACCAAAATATTTCTATTTTATGTATCGATCGAAATATTTCTTCAAAATTTAATTCGTGCAAATCACATTAATTGTGATGCCCAAAATGATTCTTAGAAGAGGTCACGAATATGCAAAAGATGAAACTTGAAAAAAAGAAAAATTATAATGTATAGATAAATATATATGACCTAAAAAGGGGATTGCAACATAATGGGTATGGGGAACTAAGATTCATGACTCAATTTTCCTTTTTATAGAGGAGATGAGAACGTGTTAAAGCTAATAAGCCATACTCATTAATATCCCATGTTTGAAGGGTGATTCTTCTAACCAAGTCAACCAAATGGACTAGCCCACTTCTAATTTTCTAAATAAAATGCAAGTCCAAATGTCATGTTTCGCACACATAAGGATAAGGGAGATAATATATAGAGAAAATATTATGCAAGATGAGAAAAGATTTTAAAAATGAAAAATATGTATGAAATACGATAAATGTCACACGCAAAAAATGCGAATCTAGCTCGGAAACAACCTAAGGACTCTAGCATTGGATTAACCCATTTCTATAGGTTCTTACTAGCATTGGACAAGTGAGAAAACGAGAAAATGATCACAACTAGCGTTGGACTAGTGTGGTGACGTCATGCATTTTTTATAACTAAATAAATCATATAAAATATAATTAAAATAAGTAAACACATAAAACACATAGAGCACATAATACATAAACAAAATATCTACATACAAAGACTCTAAAAAAAACGAATAAACACATAAACACATAAACATACAGATACACAAGTAAAGAAACACACGTAAAAACTTAACTATTACATTTGGGACCCTAACTACAATCTAAGGGGGAATTTGAAAAAATAATAATCTAACTATTACATTTATCTAACTGATTATATTTTGGCAAAACTAAAACCTATCTAGTATATAACCTAGCTAAATACATGTCTTGAACATGTATCTAATACAAATTGATATTTAAATACCTCTCAAATAATCATCAAAATTAAATAAAACAAATGAAACTTAAAATGAATGAACATGAATATCAATAATTTCCAAAAGAAGTGAAATAATTCCTTTCGAATACATGAATATCAAAACACAAAAAAAAAATCTTAAGTTTCGAGTAACCTATTATTACTATGAACTTGCCAATCATCGAAAAATATTTTAAAACATTTAGTCAGCTTTTATTGCTTGGGGAGAACGTATGCAGAGGTAAATTTTCTAAGAAAAACAAAATTATTAATTTTGTCCTTACAAAATCATTTTAGTGACAAAATGAGTTTTCGTGAAATAATAGTGCATATATATTTAGTCACCAAAGAGTAGCTTGTAATAGAGGGTACAAAGCAAGTTTTCACAATGTAATGTATTCAGATGCCAAATAGTAGCATGTACTACTGAGTACCTACAAGAATTTCCAAGATTCAAGACGCATATCACGGTAAGAAATGTTACTGAAACTTTGTCGACCTGATTGACTCATAACCAAACTTATCTAGTTTGGAGTAAGTAGAGTTAATAATAGGAGTGGTTAGTACGGTTGTTTTACTTGACAGACACTCGTACATCTTTCTTATATGTTATAATGTACAACAAAAAGTTGTATGAATGTACACCATACCATGAAATGCAATTAAGTTGTATGAGTGTACACCAAATTAATAATAAAAAAAAAAGAAACATAATTGTACCAATTGTACCTAATTCTGATAGTACCTGCCCCAGTGCCAAACTCATCATCTTGAATTTGCATGCATGCAATGACAGATCTAGGATTTTAGGTTGGAAGAGTGAATAGCCAAAAATATAATAAAAAAATGTTATAGAAAATAGCATAATAAATTTAAAATGAAAGTTTGATAGATGATGACTAGCAATAAGATGTTTTTATTTGTCAAAGACAAAGTACAAAATAAAAAAAGTAACATATCTTGGATTCAAATCATCTCACTTACAAAAAAAAAAGTATAAAACAAATATAATATTAAATTCTATAGTCATTTTATTTCCTAACAATGCAAGAGATGTGAGACTGTATTTTATGATCCTTCATTTGATCAAATACACAATTGTTCAATTAACATATTTTTCTCGAATTATTTCTTTTTCTACATCATATGATCAACGTATGAGCAAGAACATCATCATTAAATGACGGATACTTTATAAAACATTAAGAACTTATTACAACTTGTGTTTCTTTTTAACTAAAAATCCTACTTTTTTTTTAATTCCAGGTCAATCTTACAGTTTAAAGTTAGTTTTCTTAGTTTTTTTTTAATAGGTTTGGCTTACAAGTGTTTCGGAGGCAACTGTAAAGACAGTTTCAGTTTTTCTTTTTCTTTTTTTTTTTTGTCAAAGTCGAACTTATTTAGGAAGTATTTAAATGCAGGAGGACAATAATTTTGATTGTGTGTACTCACATGATAAGTTTTAGATATAATTTAATTGCCTTTATATTAGGAAAAATCTTTTATTAATTCCAGTCAACCCCACATTAAGACAAATCATTATTTCCTGCTACTAATTATTGTTTACTAACATTGATATTAATACTAATCACAAGGAAATTTAACTAAAAGTTAGCTTGTCATAAGATATATTATATAAAGAAACTTGAAAAGGGTAAAAGCAACTTATTACAAAATTTGGGGGGGGGGGGGAGGGTAAACCTTGCAAAATGTGGGCTTTAGTTAATCAATGTCACATAATTAATTTAAATATTTTATTTTTTGTTATTAAAAGCATTGAATATATTAAGATCTGAACCCATTAAATTTAAATATTGAATTTGATTATCAAATAGGGTTTAAGTATAATATGATCTCAAAGTCTAACAACTCTGAAGGGAAGAGGGAAGACGGTTCTACATTTCCTCCTTACCTTCCTTCATCCTTTATTTATTTTAGTGTAAGTTGAAGGATTCGAAGTTAAAATTTCTCATTTACAGTCCATCCCTTTGAACCATCTAACCCATTTCTCCTCTCCCTCCTCCCCTTTGTCCCTTTATTTTAATTTGCTTTGAAGCTGCTATATTTTGCTCGATTCCATTGGATTTCTACCTATTGTTATTATTATTTTTAAAATATATTATCTTTTACCTTCCTGTAATTTGGTGCTTTACTATATAACATGTCGTATGGTTTAAACACTTATATATAATCCCCTTATATTTTACACTAAAGTGTGACCGTTAGTTTTTTCATTAAAATTAATTGTCAATATTTAAAAGTAGAAAAAAACTAGTAAATTCCAAATTCACCCTTTGACTACTTTTTTTTCTTTAAACTAAAAATATTGGCTATTAGTTTTTTTGTTAAAACTAACAGTGAAACTTTAATCCAAATCATTAGAGAATTATGTATAAGTTCTTAAACTATAAAAGAAATATGTGGTAAAATGCCAAATTACAAAAGGGTAAAAGGTAATTTATCATTATTTTTAAGCCTTCCCTGTCAGTCATTGGAGGTGACTGGTGAAAGGTTTCATTGATGTACAGGTTAATTAAAATATACAATATGGTACCAAATTTTTATTCTTCTATAATTAGAATTAGAACTATCCAAGTTCACATTAAGTTTATATCAAAGTCCCTAATCAAGGAGGACCTAACTTGTGCACCCATTGAAATATACAATATGGTTAAAGACATTTACCAAAATGTACGCATCAGTTGTGTTTTCGTGTGCTTTATTAGCTGTATATCTTAGTCGTGATTGTGCATGCATGCAACGTAGAAATAAGTAAGCGGCTAATCATGTCACAAATAAGTGGAACACACTTATTTATCTTAATTTAGTCATTAATTGAAAGAAGAATACAAATTAACGCAGTTCTTGATGGTGTTCCGTACACATAGTTGGTTTCACGCAATACACAATTTAGGCATCATTATCATTATCATAGCATATTCTTATAAAGGATCCAGACCAGAAAATCAGCGATAGCCCAACAACCCAAAGGCATAGCCACCATGAGAGATTAATTACTTAACAAGTACGTAAAAGAGATTATTTTTGATACTCGAGTGGATTAGACTGTGGGTGTTTGTTTACGCTCAAGGGGCATAGCCACCATGTCCACCACCTTCGCCACCGCCGGCTCCTCCTCCGTACCCTCCTGCATGTTCACCTCCAGAAGCATAGCCGCCTCCACCACCAGCACCACCTCCTTCACCGCCACCATATGCTCCACCGTGAGCTCCTCCTGCACCACCTCCGGCACCCTCTCCACTGCCATATCCACCACCTTCGGCTCCTCCATTATAACCACCTCCTCCACCACCACCATGTCCACCCCCACCACCGTATGCACCACCATGTTCTCCGCCAGCACCATACCCTCCGCCACTGCCGCCTCCTTCACCTTCACCATATCCGCCCACTTTTCCCGCACTACCGCCGCCGCCACCTCCACCACCTGCTCCACCACCCCCACCACCACCATTTGCTCCACCTGCACCCCCACCTTCACCTCCTCCACCTCCATTTCCACTACCATGCTCTCCTCCTGCAGTATAGCCACCTCCACCACCATTTCCTCCACCTGCACCGCCACCACCGGCAACAGCACCATTTTCTCCCCCTCCAGCACCATATCCACCACCACTACCCCGTCCACTTCCTGCACCACCTGCATAACCATTCGACCCTACATAGCCGCCACCTCCACCAGAACCTCCACCACCACCATGTCCTCCAGCTACATTGCCACCAATATCAACACCGATGCCTCCATGAACGTAGCCAGCAACGGCATCCTCTTTATGTGAAAGGAGTGCTCTGCTCGCAACACATACACCTACACTCAATAGCACGAAGAAAACTGCATTGAGAACTTTAAACTTAGCCATGGGAATATTTTCGAGTAACAACGCGACTTAGAAATGCGTGGAAATGATACCTATTTGTAGTGATGCGTGGAAATGTGGGTTCGAAAGCACGTCAATGAACAGAGAATGATCGAAGCACATGCTAAGAGGAGGCCTTTAAGTCCCCACAAAAAGGTCCAATACACAATAAGAGAATGCTCTCACCGGTCACTCCTGTGCAGAGTAGAGACCTACTAGTGTGTTTGTGCTGTATCCCACATTTGATCAAATTTATTCATCTACTATTTTCAAAGTAATTTTAATTTGTACATCATCTTTGACATCATTTTCATGGAAGTCCAACTCAGTTTAATCGTTTTCCCACGTATGACATTACAGAATTGAAATAACTTCGGGCTTATTGGTGCTTGTTAATTTTTGGTTAATTAAGTGCATTATTAGCTTCACAATTAACATTTATTTCAATAATATGAAGGCAAGCTACTTCAAGACACTGCAACAAATTAAATTTTGTTTGATTTGACTGATAAGTTTATCCATAAAGAAGATTAAACAAAAATAACATTCTTTACAATGGTTTTTCGTGGAAAGGGATAGACAATTAGGAACCACGAATATCCCCTATTTTTATGTTTCATGCTAATTTTTGCAAGTTAGAACAAACCACAAAAATTTGGCATCAATCGCACTATAATGTCATTTCGCTTATTATATTTCCATGCCTAGAGATTGTATGACTAGGGAACAGTTCCATCATTACAATAAGCTCCACTGATGCATGTTTTAAGCTTTAAGAAGTTTAAAGAACAAAGGTGATGCAAGAATCCGGTTACAACCATATCTGAAATGTCATCCGGCTTCTCAAACCTGAAGTTGATTGAGCTCTCAATCCCTTAGCTACTTTGGGGAGTCTAGAAGATTACTGGCTCAAGAGTTTGATGAATTGTTGGAGAAGTCACAGATCAAACTGTAACAACCTCCTTAAAAACCTGACTAACTATAATAGACCAATTCTTTACTTGAAGGTGAAAATCAATAGCTCGTTCATGAATCTCGGTCTTAAATTTTTCGTTGGCACAGGTATTGGGACCATATGTATACAGATAGCCGACATATGGTGATATAATGTTTGTTCTTGGTACACTATTTTACCTGATTATAGATTCTGATTTTAAATAATCGATTTTTTATAATATTCTCGTTTGCATTGTATTCATTATATATATATTTTGATAATTAAAAAAGTTAAAATTCATAATCATTTAAGAAGTGGCTTTTACTGATTTTGATATAATCACTTCCTATAATCAAATTTTACAAAATCTAAAGCAAATGAAAACAAGGCCATAGTGTCATGGGATTCATATTACAATTGTCAAGGTAGAATAGCATAAAAAATATTGAACATCTATTGCAACTTCTGATCTACAACTTAATCTTGGCGGTTTGATGAGAGAATTTTTCAGCCGGTGAGACTACTGCTAACTGCCGTATTTCATCAATTAACTTAAGGTTCCTAATTCCTACGTATTCCTTCAGGTAATATACTATTAGGACTTGGATTACGTTAAAAAAAACATGCATGAAGAACCTGCACTGTACAATAAACATTGAAAAGTAAAACCCTAAAACCATATCTTTTCAAAATTTTGTTTAAAACCAAAAAGACTACCAAAATTTTTTTTCCAACTTAATGAAGTGGCCACAAACGATATTAGTCCCAGTCCAGAGTCTGTTCTTTTTCCAGTCCAAGTAAAATTTTGGGGCTTCAGGTGTGCTTTGTCAATGGGCGTAAGGCGGACCTGCCTGGAAGAGCCTGGAAGTTACAACGTGTAAGAGATCAAGATATTCTGGTTACCATCCATATTATTCGACCTACTCATTCATTAAAATTAAAATATATTAATTGACCAACAATTTGGTTTTGAAGCAAGGAGCAAGAAAATTTAAACTAGTTTCCCTGCATCTTATGGTTCTTTATTGTGGTAATTTTTAGAAAGACTGGATTATTAAGCTATGTAATAAATTAGAGTGTGTGTAATTGCCCAAACTTAATCCATCTCCACCTATTGTTACATAGACCTTAAGTCTTATTTGTTGAGAGTCCATTAAAATTTTATAGCTAGGCTGTTATACCAAACTCCATGCTTCAAACCAACACCTTTGCCAGTTAGAACTATGGTACATTTAATTTTCTGTATCACTTGTTGCTTATGGTTCATTTTACTGACCATGATATTAATTTTTTCTTATTCTGACAATAATGTAAAAATGTACCTTTTTACGGAGGATGTAACTTCCAAATATGCTACATTGTGTAACGCAAAGACAAACGTAAAGTGATATGTTTATCCGGCCCAACCATTATATTGACTTACTCCATACATACATACATATATAATTTGTTGGGGACATAAATTTGTAGGTTATTATAAAATCACAATTGAACTAAACGTTGATGTATCTGTGAAGCATTTTTCGCTTCATTTTGGTCTATTTAAGTGACAATAGATTAGAATCAAACTAAACCAATTCATTCTTCACATGGATTTTCCCCTTCAAATCAAGAAAAAAAATAAAAAAGAAAGAAACTATACACTGATCATGTACTATACATTGATCATGTACTCATTCGTTTATCACTGTTCTCACTTCTTTTTTGACAACGATTCACTGGCCCATGTGGAGTACTCATGAAGATTTCTCAAAATGGCACCGACCCACCTAGCACATGCATATGAAGCTATCGAGCTTCAACTTTTCAACAAGCTCTAGGGAGAAAAGAAATCACAAATTCTCCTAATTCTCTTTTTTTTTTTAACTGTTATGATGACATTAATTGACAAGAATCTTGAAAATATGTGTTCAGATAGAAGTTGCAATTCCAGCGAAAAGCACTTTCTTTGAGTTTAATCTTCGCTTTGCTGGTGCGGTATTACTAGTATGGAGTTGCTTAGGAACATTGTCCTTCAAAGAAGCTGATCATCACCTTGTCAGTGAAGAATAGCTGGACCATAGAGAAAGTGCAATAAAGTGCTGAATATTGTCTCCATCAAATCTGTAGAAATTTGCCAATAACTGATAAAGATTATTGGAAGTCTATAGTCAACAAAGGGGACGACATAAGAATTAGAAGAGTGATCATGTGTTGAGAGTATACTCTTCATACCAGGCACCATTAGGAAGAGGAAAATACAGTCTAATGAACGGGAAAACATAAGAGGCAACAAGTGGGAAAGTCTGTTAATTACTTATTATAATGGATTAAACGAAAAAAAAAAGCGTTAATGGTAGTATAATTGATAAACAATGAAATTAAGAAATTCTTTGGGTATTTTAAAGTGCTTTTGCCATAAATATTGAGGGTTATTATCATTTTACCCCCTTAACGTTCGGTGCCACTATCAATTTCTCCCTTAATATTACCTTTTAGTCACTTTACTCCAAAAACTAATGGTCAAACTTAATGGAGTTTGTTAATTAAAGTGAAAAGACATATTTAATCCTTAAAATTGTTATTACTTGACCCCCATAAACTATAGTTTCATTATCAATTTATCTCATAGAGTTATTTTTCAAGTAATTTATCCCACCATTAAATCAACTTACCAAGTTAAAGAATTTTAGAAGAAAGTATCTTCCTCTTTGTGCAATAAAGACAATAAAAAATTTAGAGTGGTTCTTCTCCTTTGTAGTATCAAGAAAAAAAAAGTCAAAGTGTTATACTCTTTTTTCTTGACAATCTTATTAATATTGAAAAAAATAGAAAGATGGGGAGAAAGATGGGGGGGGGGGAGAGAGAGAGAGAGAGAGAGAGAGAGAGCTCAATTCTTTTTTTAGAAAATATAAATAAGAAAAAATTAAATACTTTTATTATTTTAGATTTATTTCACTTTTCTGTTTACTACCAAATTTCAATCCTAATCTCAACAACCTTAAAGTAATACAATAATATTAGACTCTTCTTTATTTTCTTTCTTTACAAAATCTAATTTTTTGTCTCCTTCTTTCCTATCTCCTTTTCTTTTCCTAGTATTCGTAAGTGTAAAAAAACAAATTTGAAAAAACCCTTTTATTTTTATATTTTTGAATCTCTTAAAAAGTCAAAAAAAAGAGGAAGAATAACCATTCCAAATTTTTATTTTTAATTATATATAAAAAAGGTTAATATATTTGAAAATTTTTTACCATACTACTTAGATTAATGATGAGATAAAATGCCTAAAAAATAATGTTACGAATTAAAGCAATTGTATTACTATAATTTCAAGGGATAAAATGATAATAACAATGTGATAATGCTATAGAATAAAGGGGTATTTTTGTCCAAAGTTTCTTAACATGTTGAGTTGAATTACTTATGAGGGTGAAGTGACTAAAAGATAACGTTAGGGAGTAAACTGATAGTAGTAATGTAGTTAAAGGGGGTAAATTGATAATAAGCCTAATAATTGACTGCTGGATATTTTTCAGATTTAACTTCATTTACCTGCATGGTTTCTAAATGAATGAAAAGCTTATTGCTTCTGACCTGATTAGTAGGATTGATTTCACTTTGTATCCATAATATGTTCATTAGTGTAACTGTGGCATCCATATTTGACCATTTAAATTAACACAGTGCTTGCACTCTAATCATAGAGATGGACTGAAAATGCTTGTTTGCGCGCATATTCTTGAATATTTAAAGGAATTATATAATTTTGTACCTAAGGAGAAAATTCAGAGAGCAAAGTGAAAATTATAATTGTGAACCTCAAAGGCTCAGATTAGCATTACATATGATCAATTTTAATTTCTTATTCCAGCTAATTACTTCATTTATACGTAATGGATGAATCTCAATCTTGAATCATGTATATGAAAGTTTGAGGGTAATAATGAAGCTATAGCTAATGCAGGGGGCAACCAAATCTTACCTTCTCCATTGCCCACAGTACAAGCTTCCAACTTACGAACCAAATTCAACGATGGTCCCTTGTCGGCAGTCACATCCTAGACAACCTTGTGACCTGTCCATCTGGTGTTGTTGCGCTAGTGGATCCTTTTGGCTCCCCGCTTGGAGCGTAGAGAATTGTAGCAAGAGAAAATGCACTTTTCATCCTCAAAGGTTGGGTTGATGATTAATTTTATCCTCAAAATTTCACCAAGAATATATTTCACCTTCAAAGTTCCTGAATTTTGGCCAATTAGGGACAATTGACAGAATAACACTCAATTTGGACAAAAAGCTACACGTGAGAAGCACGCTCTGTTAGAACCAAACAGAAAAGGGATAAAACCCGTTCGGAAGTGTAGACACTAGTGTTATAAATTTTGAATTCTAAATTCTGTACCTTTGCTTTATTTTGTTTATGGTCCATATTCAGTAGGAGCCATGTCAAGGACCACTTGGAATGCACTTTTGACAAGCCTATGCTCCTTCTTTTTTGATGGTTTTAGTTGGTTATATTAATTTGGTTATAATATCCAGTTTGGTTGCTATTTCGAATCATTAAAATTTAAGGTAAAACTCTACCAAAATTTTCCTTCTTAGCTTATTGACATGTAAATCAGCATGAAGATAAAAACAACTGGTGGCTTTGTTTATATATATATATAATGCCTATTTTACGTTGGAATTGAAAATCATATCCATAAATAACTGGTAGTTTTTTCAAATAATGGACGAAAGCAACAAACAGCTGATAGTTTATGGGAAATAAAAGAAGCCCACAAAGAATCCCATGCATGGCTAGTATTTTTTTTTTTCATTTCTAGAGAAGGTAAAAAAAGAAGTTACAAAGAGGTGATAATTTTTGGACAAGATAAATGAAAGGGATAATTTCAGAAACCTCCCCTGAGGTTTGTGACAATTTCACTCACTTCCCTTAGTTTCGAGGAGGTTTCTGACAATTTCACTCACATCCCTTAGTTTTGAATAATTACACTAACCTCCACTCATGCAATAAAATAATTATAATATCCTTCATTTATAGATAATTTCTAAAAAAGCCTACAACTAAAACTAATCTTTCATTTTAAAACAACGGCTACCACACAAAATAAACTCTTATTCTCTCTCTTACCTTTTCTCTCCTGTATTTCATAGTCCACTGTTTTTCTACAGTCGCCATCTACACAGCCATCTAATATATCCCGAATCCTCATTATTATGGAAATAGATCCTCTCTCTCTTTTTTTTGTTTTCCTTTTTTGTAAGTATTATTGAATTGAAATTGCTAAACGACAAAAGAATGGCAGTGATACTGAGTATAAACAAGAAAATAAAAAAGATGGCCAAAAAAAGAAATATAGATTGAGGAACATTACACTATTATACCAATTGTGCAAAAAAAAAAAAAGAATTTTGGGATATAAGAGCTATAATCAAATTTGCCTAAAGACATAGAATGTGGTCTTTAATGTTGCTTTTGGGTTGCTCCATGTTGGTATTCTTGGTGGGTTAGATTATTTTATCATCAACAAGGTTGCATCCATTTTGATTGAATTTGAATAATGACATTGGTCAATTAGATGCAAATTTTAGGCAAAAAAATTGAGGATAAAGATTAGGTTGAATGCAAATGTTAATTGTCATAATTGATTTGCACAGGAAGCTTTAGGGCTGCAAAGTGGTTTATTGACTTCGTTAGGGTAGTAGTTATGACGATTGCAATAGTTGCAATGTGGAAGAAATTCACGAGCGAGTTTTCCCCCCTTCTAACTAACAAAGGGGTATTTTAGGATTTTTAGAACAAATTTAGCATAGTGGGTTTATATTGTTACTGAAATGCTAATAGTAGAAAAGGTAGGAGTAATCTTTAAATTAGAGTGAACCTACCCACAAGAGTCAAAAACCTTTCCTGAGGTTTCTGAAATTATCTCTAAATTTAAAGTTATAAATAGTTGGTAATTTCTATACAAGATAAAGAAACAAGAACCTACCAACTTTTTATGGCTTTCCTCTATTTTTGCAAATAGTGTTTCCTCTATTATATATATTTTTTGATAGGTAAAAAAATAAAAATTAAATTAAATTAAATGGACTGGGCTAATTTAATGCGTTTGGATAGATAGTCAAATCCAAGTCATCTATAACCCATGAATAAGTGGATGTCGACCATTTATGTCAACTTTCTTGCCAGCAAATGATTGGATTTAGAACGGTGAGGGTGGCTAGAAATTTTTTTAGGACTACAATAAGTAGAGGAGCGGAGAGGACATAAATGAAGCAAGAACAGGTTTTACCCCTTTTTTGTTGGGTGCAAAGTTGGTTCTAACGGGGCATGATTTTTACGTGCAGCTTTCCGTCCAAATTGAGTGGTATTCTGTCAATTGTCCCTAATTGGTCAAATTTCAGGAACTTTGAGAATGAAATATATTCTTGGTGAAACTTTGAAGATGAAATTGGTCATCAACCCAACCTTTGAGGATGAAAAGTGCATTTTTTCCATTGTTGAAATGCAGATTGAAACGTTCTTCTCATAGTCATGTCATGCGTGAACTCATCCTTAACATAATTTTATGAAAGAGGACGTACCTGCTAGTTGTATCTGTCATTTTTTCCTCTTTCAATCAACAACATCTACATTATTTTTTTCTGCTAATATGCGGGGAGAAAACCCAACTCGATCAAGGAGAGACTAGAAATAAAAATTTTATCTACATTTTATTTAAATTTAATTGCAGGTTGAAGGGGATGAATTCTTGACCTGTAGGAAGAAATTAAGACTGTGTTTTATACATTGCCTAGTGATCAATTTGCCTAAGGCAAGTTAGTTCACTTCTTGCACCTGTCGTTTCGCCGTATTTGTATTTTTCTCAATTCGGACTTGGTTTTTCTCTTGTACCTCTTAAATTAAGTGCGAAACTCTTTATTTTGTATTTCTGTGAAAGACACTTCACTTGTAACCAACAAGTCACAAATTCGAAACATCATAGAGATAAATAGGGAATCACTGTTGATCCTCTAGAAAAAGCATAAATTCCTTAGAAATGGTCTATGGACTCTTTGTTTCTTTATTTAAAACTAAGGGAGACTGTTTTAAGTTCTAGTATGATGACAAAGCTATGAGAAACTATTAGCAGTCCTTGATAAGTGACTAATTTATATAATAATTGAATGACATTTTATGTTATTTTTAGTCACTTTGGTTATATTATTGGAAGAAAATGAATCATTTTGGCTAAAATTGGTGAAAAATGTTCTTAAGTGATTAAATGAGGTTTTTATCACTTTTTACTTGTATTTTATGCATTCTGATAGTTTTGACATATTTTCGTATTTCGGCTATAACTTGAGATACAGCGATCGGATTGAGATGATTCTTAAACCAATTTGAGGATAAGACATAGATCTACAACTTTGGCGAAGACATAGAAATCCAGTTCTAAGGTTTTCCAGGTCAAAAAAGCCGAATTACAGTAGCCAATTTCTTTTGGTCGAAGCTGAAACAAGGCAGTGAGTAGTAAAGGGTATTTCGATCATTTCTCAACCTACACAAATTCAAATGAGGTGATTCTTGATGCATTGGAAAGTTAACTCAAAGTGCTATAAGTTTTATGTTTGGCCAAGAATTAATTCAACTTCTATCATCAAGAAAAGTTCAGTTGAAGTTGAGGCAAAATCAGAGCAGTAGTGAAGTTTGAACAAAAATTGCATAAAAAGGTTACTGTAGCAATCCGGCCATTTTCTGGCCGGATTGTGGTCAGAAAAGGCTACTCTTTACGCAGATAACTTGATTTCACCTCCAATAAGTCATATGTAAGTCACATGTAATGCTAGACATGTGACAAACACTTTGCAGCTGTAAAAGGGAGGTGTAAACCTCATTCATTGACCACCTTTTACCTTTATATAACCAAAAACTTGCAAGATTCAAGGAGAGACATACGGGAGAAAGCTTGGGAGAGCAGAAATGTAGTTCTTCCATTTTCTTAATGTTAGGTTAGTTTAGAGTAGTATAACTCATCCACTGTTGTATATTAGCTAGATTAGGATGAAGATGAGGATGAAAAAGGAGGAGTTGAAGCTCATGTGACAAGGGTTATCTCTTCTCCAACTTAAATATGATTAATATGCAAGTTTTGGATTTTGTGTTTATTATGTATCTTTAAAGTTTATGCCTTGGGTTTGGTTGAACTTTCTATGATTGTTAGTGTTTATTATTTGGCTATTTGATTGCTATGATTTGAGTAAGTTATTTAGCACTTTAACTCTTTCAATCATAATTAATCTGGTACCATTAATTGTGATTATCTAAGGTGTTGTTTCTGTAATGAAAATTGAGATTTAACACTGATAAGGGTTTATTTTACGTATTTTTAAGTGCATTTTATTAGTTAATTTTGGTTTGATTATTTAGTTTTATAACTAAAATAACTAGGTTTTGATAAAAATATACATTTTTGGTAAAAGTGGCTAATATTGCATTCTTATTGATTTTAATGGTAAAAATTTTATTTTCTTACAGGAGTAATGATTTAATCACCAAAGGATGTCAAATGAGGTGAAAAGTAGATAATTGGTGATGAATTCAAGTGGTTAAAAAAGAAATGAAGTAAAAAAAAGTTTAAGTGAAGAAATGCAGTTCAAGATAGTTTTGACACTCTTCGGTATTTCAACTATATTTGGAGCTACACTTATCGAATTGAGGTGATCTTTATATCATTTTAAAGCTAAGAAAGAGACCTACAATTGGTATGAAGATATCGAAACCCAATTCTGCTGCTTTCATGGACAAACAGTTGAAATACAGAAGCTGCATTCTATGGTCGAATATTGAAGCAGGGGTTTGACCAGGTGATAGTATTTCGATCATATCTCAGGGTACAAAGCTTCGATTTGGATGCTTCTTGAAACATTGTAAAGCTAGCTCAAAGGGCTACAACTTTTGTGTTTTGCACAAAATCTAGTTCGGCCTTCACCATAGAGAAATCACAGTTGAAACGAGGCCAATTTCACAGAGTTGAAAACGTGAGTTGACAAAACGTGGGTTGATGCCGCATTTTGTGTAGTCGTGTTTTGTAGCCGAAAATCTACAATTTGCTCAGCCATTTCTCTTGTGTTCATACTACTTTCTAGTTATAAGTTGCAAAGGAATTTGGTGCACATGCTTCAGAAGACAAAAAAGCAGACAATATGGCTTATTGTCAAGTCAAAAAGCTTTGTTATTGACTATCTTAACAAATCTGAGATTTGGGAATCAAGAGGTGGAAATTTGACCAGTGAAAAAGGAGCTTTGATGCAGTTTTTATGGAGAGAAAGAGGAGAGGTCAGAAGATCATACGTAGCCAGATTTTCTTATAGCAAACTCTCTCTAGCTAGTAAATTTTGCAGGAACACTTGGAGGCTTCATCTTGTAATCATCTAGTACAAGACACGGTAGAGTCTTGGAGGGTTTCACCATTACTTGGCTAAGCTTGTCTTTATCTTTCTTGTACTTGTAAACTGAGATGTTTTCCATTAATGAAGTTATGAGTTTGATTATTATATCATCAATGAGTAGCTAAATTTCTATATCGAGAGAGTAGATGAAACTTATGGCCAAGTGATATGAATTGAATGTGATTTATACTTGTTGTATCTTGTATTAACTTGTCTACTTGTGTATGCTTGATTACTTGTTGTTGTTTGATCACTAATAGCAGGTTTATAGTTGTTATTACTTATTGAGAAATGGTAAAAATAATGGAATAACATGAGTGGAGTTTGAGTTGTATATTCATGAGCATAGAAATACATTCAAGTGGATTAAATCTGCATTTCATGCATGAACAAGAGCAATTTCAGTTTTCACCAAGAGATTAGGAAAAACTAAGATGTTTTAGACCAATTTTGTCATGAGAATGAAGTTTTGGCAATTTTGAAAATGAATCCCTGGTTAAACAAGAGTAGTAACAAGTGTTAAATTCATTCATTTGGATCATTTGTACCATAAGTGGAATCTACATCCCTAGATTCAAGTATTTGGTGAATTTTTCTCCATTTGTGATATTGCAATTATCTAGCTAAGAATTTTAGATAGTAAAAAGATTGTAGTCAGATTTAATTCTGAATTTTCTGCTCAAATATATTGTGAGTCTAAATAATAGAGTAAATTAGGATCTAGTAATTGTTTAAGTTGCTCCTCGTGGGATCAACTCGATACATACCTTACATTATGATTTTGGCCTGTATACTTGCAGTCAAACGGGTATAAATTCGGATTTAACTTGCACTTGTAGTAAAAACCCGTCAAACACTAGTTCAAGAAGTGCTAAATATAGAGAATACACTCACGAGAGTAGAGGTGCACCTATGTGGTTTTAGTGATTAATTTCATGTAATTTCATTGAAGAAATGAACTTGTAACTAATTTCATAACCATGAGAATAGGTATGGATTAGTTATAAGTATAGTTGATTCACTACGAAAGTAGGTTTCTTATGCATAAGGAAATTACATCATAACTAGCCTAGATAGTAGTACTCAATGATCTAAATATAGCACTTGCATGAGTAGTTAGGAATACCATAACCTAAGGAGCTTTCATTTGTTATTTTGCATAAGTTCAGTAGGTTTAGTTTCTTATAATTCATTGATAGTCTAAATAATAAAGAAGTTTTAGTAGTGCCCGTAATTGTTTAATCTTCCTCGTGGGATCAACTCGATACATGCCCTAAACTACTAATTTGACCTGTATACTTGCAGTCAAACGGGTATAAATCGGATTTTAACTTGTACGTATAGCAAAAATCCGTCAAGTTTTTGGCGCCATTGCCGGGAAAGATTTGTCAATATCGGTGCTAAGAACAACTTTATTAATTTAGATAATTTTTCTTATTTTTCTGATTTTTGTTGTGTCTTATGTGTTTTATGTCATTTTTAGTGTTTTGTTGAGTCAATTTTTGTTTTTTTTTTTGTTTTAGTTTGTGCCTTTGAATCTATCCTTCTTAACTAATCTTGTTTTTGAGATTGTTTAAAAGTAATTTTAGGTGATGAAGAGGGAGGTCAATATGGAGGACAATGCTTGAGAAATGGAAGATCGGCAATGGATGGTTACTACGTACAAATCTCCTTCAATAGATGTAATCAAGAAATTGCTGAAGGTATATCTTTTGAAGATGGTTTGAAGTGCTTAAAGGCAAAATTTGATGTAATTATGTTACAAGTTCAAATGGACACAATTATGCATGAAATTGAGCAAAGGAGGAATGCTAATGCTTTTAACTCTTATCATATGATTTGTGACTTGTGTGGAGGTTATCATGCTACTTTTACATGTAGACAAGCACAAAATATGGATTATTATGATGAATTAGGGCATTACAATCCTTATTTTGATCAATATGGTGATAATTTGAGCAATTCTTATGCTTATGGTTGGAATAATCAATGTACTTATAGTGATTCTTCATATTTTTATGATTACCAACCTGAATATGTCCAATACGAATCAAAACTATCTTGGGAGTTGGCAATAAAAAAAATAATTAATGATCCTAAGCCAACTTGGGAGTTAGCTTTAGAAAAATTAGCTAATGCAATTTCCAACCGTTTTGATAGGGTTAAGGAAAGAATAGATGAATTAACTTCTCACTTTGGTAGAATACAAGAGCAATTGCATGCATTGTGTGAAGTTATTTCTTCTAATGATATACAAAACGACCCTAGCATAAATGGTGGGAATGTTATATGTGAAAATGGATTGCATTTTGATGAAAATGATGAATCTCAATTGTGTTTCAATGAGCAAATATTCATTTCACATGATAGTACCTTTGGAGCTAATTTTGAACCTCAAGAGGTGAGTTTTAATGACTCATTTTTCACCCCTCTTGAGGAGTGTATTGAAAATATAGGTTTTAAAGGTATTGTTGCCCAAGAAACCCTTATGACATCTCCTTTGGTGAGTTCTCAAGTGGTGCATATTCAAGGTAATATCTATGAAACACTTGAGATAGGTAAGTTACTTCCATCTCTCACATCATTAAAACATGTGGCTTTTTCTATAAAGTCATCTTTTAATGATCCACCACACTCTAAATTGGTGGATTATTCATTGACAAAACCCCCTTGAGAAATAAGGCAAAATAGTCAAGCCAACGACTATAAATAGAAGCGTTTGTTGGGAGGCAACCCAATGGTTTTGTTACTTATGTTTATTTTGGTGTAATTTTATGTTTAAATTATGTGTTTGAGTTATTTTAGTATTTTTCATTTATAGGTATTGGAAATGGAAGCAAAAGTGACCAAATGAGGTGAAAAAAGAGAAATTTGATCAAGGAACTCAACCCCTCAATTTGAGTAATTGTTATTTTTGATTCGTTAGAAGGGGTTAAAATGCATGTTTTGATCATTTTACATGTGCATGCATTGATTATTTTGTTAAAAGAATGATCTAGAATGCATTTTGAGTATTTGGGGTAAAAGTCGTATTTTTAGAAAGTTGCAAAATTTCTGCAGAAAAACTGTAGAAATTGAAAACATGAGCTCAGAAATACGCGACTTCAATTCTACACCAACTACGAAGAAAATGCGACTTCAATACGCGACTTCAATTCAAAGTCGCGTATTCGTTTTCTGCAATATTAAAGAAAAACACGCATAAAAAATGCGACTTCAAGCTCGCGTTTTCTACACTCGTGTTTTAGGGTTCCTTTTTAAAGAATCACAATGCAAGTTCCTTATTCGTTCTTCATGTATTTCATTGTACCTTGTGTAGTTTATTGTATATTTTCTATAGGTACATCATCAAGACAAAGGTATAGGAATTACGGATCGCCGTTATATGTTTATGAATGCCTTTGTTATCAACTTTGTTTCTCATTTTCCACTTTTAGGTTCGTATCACTAATGGTTATCTAATGGAACTCATGAAGTTATGGAAATAAGTGGACAATGGCTCGTGAACTTCATGCTTTGACATTTCGATCGCAACAATAGGGGAGTATTACATTCTTTATCTTATTTTTCCTTTTTACACATTGAGGACAATACGCATGTTAAGTGTGGGGGGAAGAATTGAGATTATATACATTGTATGTGATTGACTTGTTGGTTGCAAATATTGGACTTATGTTAAAATTCAAAATTTTTCTAAAATCTTGTCCAAAATTGCAAACTTGGCCCAAAAATTTTTAAATTTTTTCGATTTTATCCAAAAGGGTAACAAGTTCCATACAATTAGTAGTTCAAATTCCTTCTACATTTGAGATAAATATATGTGATTTGAAAACTTCTTTTCTCATTTAATTTGAAAATAACTATTATATGATTATAATTTTTGCATTTGTAGGAAAGTATATCTTGTAAACTGAAGAAAATTATGCCTTTTTTTTTTGCATATTTAATGAAATTTCTTCTCTTTATTGGATTTTATAAGTTAAGTGATAAATATGGTCAATAAGTGCAATACTCTTCTCATAATTATTCTTTTGAGGAAATTATTATTATCTTTGCTGTTAAAAAAAGAAAAAAAAAGTGGAAAGAAAAAAAAGAGAAAAAAAGAAAAAAAAAAAGAAAAATGAGATTTGTTCTACTCCATTGATTCTTGTACTTAGTAACTGGGAGTCTTCATCTACAAATGTCGACTTTTGCGTAAAACGGTACTCGAATTAAGAGTATGTAAAGCAACTTGAGTATGTGAAGTGTCGAGTAACCGGTAATTTTCATCTAAAAATGTTGATCCTCACATCAAAAGACATTCTCACATCTTAAGTAATATTTAGCTATGTGAAAAGAATAAATCCCTCTTTAAGTTTGAATAAGAGATGATCATGAGTTTAGAAAATATTTTATTGACCATATGAGTTACTTGCTTGTAAAATTGGGTAAGGATAAGAAATTGACTTGAACTTGTTATAATGGCGGTATAATTGGCTCTCATTTACTTGATATTATGAGTACTTGAGGATTAATAGATGATTGCATAATGGTTATTTACCTTGTTCTTGAGGAAATGAAGTTGAATGGTACACATATGTTTATTTTGAAAATGTTGGATCATTGTTGGTTTGTATTTCTAATTGCTTGAGGACAAACAATGGTTCAAGTGTGGGGGTATTTGACAAGTAGATATTTTACGTATTTTTAGTGTGTTTTATTGGTTAGTTTTGGTGAGTTTTATTTAGTTTTATAGTTAATAAACTAGGATTCTAGTGAAAATATATATTTTATGGTTAAAGTGTAAAAATTACATTTTATGAATTTTTATGGTAAAAACTTCATATTTTGTAGGTTTAATGATTCAATCATCAAATGGATTGCATTGAGAACATAATTGGATGATTGATGATGGTTTAAAGTGATAAAAATAAAATATGAAGTGTAAAAGAGAAAATGCAATTTAAGGACAAAAGAATGCAAGAAAAGTCAAAGTCTGCTGTCGAAAGCTGACAATAGAGCTCTGACCAGTCAGTGGTATTTTGATCATATCTCGGTCCCTAGAGCTCCAAATGGGATGATTTCCAAGACATTGGAAAGATAATTCAAAGATCTACAACTTTCTTGTTTTACAGAAGAGCTAGTTCTATCTCAATCATAGAGAAAATTGTAGTTGAATTGTCCAGATTCTGGTCAGAAATGGTTGCTCTCCACTTGTGCAACTTATTTCTGTCTTCAATAATTCACAACTATTGATGAACGTGTAACAACCAATTAGCAACTAATTGTGGATGAGCTAAAGTTTATGTGTCCCTCATATCATTAGAACATGCGACTTTTGCTATTAAGTCACCTTTTAATGATCCACCACGGCCTAAAATGGTGGATTATTCGTTAACTAAACCTCCTTGATAATGAGGTGAAATAGTCAAACTAATGACTATAAAAAAGTGCCAGTTGGGAGGCAACCCAATGATTTCTTATTTTTAGTAAGTTTTTGTTGTTTAATTAGTGTTTTTGTGTGTTTTATAGGTGGCAATGGTAATGATATATGCAATTGTTTCAAGAGCAAAATAGTTTAGAAGGAAGCAAAAATGGAGTATTCTTGTTCAATTGATCCTTTTGATGCCTTTAAAGTGTTTTATTCTAAAGTTATATTGATGCATGATTTCATGTTTCAAAGTGCAATCGATTGAGAATGCACAATTTTCATGTTTAAGGTGAAATTTTCTTGAAGAAAATGAAAAGAATCGAAAATTGGGTGAGTTAAAAACTTGGTTAAATAGAAAACGGAAGGAAAAACTGCACAAAATCAAAAATTTCTGCAGCAAATTCGGCCTTATATCTGGCCGGATACTTGGCCGGATTAACAGGGGAACGAAAAAAATTTTTTTGGACATACTACCTTGAATCCGGCCGAATATGCAAAAATTTTTTTTAAAAAAGGTGCTTGGCCAGAATCCGGCCGGATATCCGGCCAGTGATTCTGGCCAGAGGCGCGCAATAAGGGGAATCTGCACTCCCTTCTTTTCTTCTTCAACCTTCACACACACTCGCACCTTAAACACACACTACTCCTAAAATCCATCTTTTCACTCTCAATTCTCCAAACTAAATACACCAAAACACCCTCATTTTCTCTTAAGAGTTGATTCCATAGTTTAAATTTCTTCAAAAATAAGTTTTAATTCAGATTTGAGCTTGACAAGAATAAGGGTGTCAAATTTTTGAACTCTCTATTTGAGGCCGAATTGGAGTGAGTTTTTTGGGGGTTTTTTTACCATTTGCATCCATAATCATTAACAAACAAGTTTGAGGTAACAAATCTTCACCAAATATTGTCATTTGAATTTTGCCAATTATCACTTTTTCTAATTTTGGGTAATTTCAAATTTTTTCTCATTTTGTGAAGTTTGATGCTTTTTATTATGCTTATTGAGCTTATTGATGATTATTGGTGATGTTTAACTCATGGATTTGTGATTATTTGGTGAATTTAATAATTTTTAGCTAATTTTGAGGATTAATTTGATTTGATAATTATTAGCTAAATTCTTGAGCTAATTGGATTAAAGAAAAATGTAGGAGATTAATGGATTGCTCTAGGATATTTACATGCTAAATTTAGGCTTAATTGGTTATCCTTTGATTTTTGGTATGTTTATTCTAGAAATTTTGGTGAAAGGTGAATTAATGACCTTTTTAAGTCTAAAACTCATGGTTAAGGTGCTATTTAGCATTTAATTATGCTTATTTAGGACATTTGGGAGTAAGTTGTGCATTTATTTAATTGATCCCTCTAATGGGTTTTATATTCTTAAATGTTTCAATTAAAAAAAATAAAAAATAAATAAAGAAAAGGACCACTTGTTGATTTTTAATCAATTGTGATGCTTACTTATGGTGTTAATTGCTAATTATTATGTAAGTAAGTTGATAAGTTTGTCTCTTTAAAGATAAAGGTAAATGAGTGTTCATTATCTTTATCTATCAATGTACCAATTAAATGCAGTTAATGTTTAATAATTGAATTTAGGTACAATGGCTCGCACTAAGAAAGTTGGAGTAAAATCTCCCCCTCCCAATAGGAGAGGAGAAGTTTCGACATTTAAACCACCGCGCATGAAAAGAAAAGCAGGTAAACATCTTGTACTTGAAGACGAACTCTCGTCCGAAGAAGAGGCTCAACAACAAGAAATTCAACAAAAGGAACAAGAGGAGCAAGTCCCTTTTGACAGGTTGCGCTTTACCTCCGCCGAAAATGAAACATAGTACAATACGAGGAGGGGAGCAAAAGTGTTGGTTGAGAAAGATGTAACTCCGGATATTGAGGAAGTTTGCCATCTCAAGGCCTCTTTTGCCAAATTGGGATGAGAAAACTTCTTTAACATCTCAAAAATTTATTATGAGGAGCTTGTCCAAGAATTCTACGCAAATGTGGAGGGCAAGAAGGTTTTTCACTTCGACACAGAAGTGATTACTAGTAAAGTGCGAGGAAGAAGAGTTCGACTCCATAGAGCTGATTTGGAAAGTTATCTTCAAGTTTCGGATGTGGGATATCAGGTTGATTTCAAAAAAACTTTCAAACCCCGGGATTTGGACTCTTGGAACATGCTAGAGACACTTGTACGCTTAGGGGTTGAGTACAAGTCTACTTGGAAGGCTGGGCGATATTCCGTATTGACCTCATCATTTCCGGAGTCTCATCGTCTTCTTATCTACTTGTTTGCTTCCAATATAATTCCAAGAGCAAGCGGAACAAATGAGGCGTGCACAAGTGATATCTATTTCTTGGATAAAATGGAGCATGGCTTAGAAAACATCCAAGGCATTCCATTGGGAAGCATTATCACCAACCACATGTGGGTTGTGGTTCGCAGTAACGACGTCAAACATGCTTTTCCATATACTCACTTCTTGACTTTGGTGTTTCAAAGGGTTGGAGTTGATTTTCTAATGCTATTCCTACATGCCTTAAGAAGAAGGACAGCTTCACATTGGATTTTTGCAGATTTCTTTTGAAAAACAAAGACGGAGGTGGTCCTTCAACTCAAGGAGATGCTCAAGGTGACATTCGGCAAGAGGAAGAAGCTGAAATTGCACGAATTGAGGAAACTCAAGGGGTCGAGACAACTGTCCCATCGGTCTTAACTGATCCGTCTTCCTCACGTCGTCCAACCTCACCTCAAGACACTTGGTTGTTTCTCAAGAAGATAATAGATAAGCTACTTTGCGTTGAGGCTGAGGTGAAGAAAAGTCGACAAGAGAACAAACAGAACTCTGAGCGTCTTCGTCGCATCGAGGCCAAGCTTGGTATTGAAGTTCCTTCGACTCTACCCTCTTTACCTGACCAAGTGACTACTTGAGAGACTACTCGTCACCACTTGACATTGCCGCTAGCTTTTCTTTTATTTTCCGTAGTGCTTGTAATGTTTACTTTTTAGTGGTTTTTCTTATTTCTTTTGTGTGAACTAATCCAAGTGATCTTCATCTCTGTTGTGGATTTCAGACTTCTTAAGGTTGAAAATTCATCACTTGGCTATAGATTTAGATACTCAAGTTCATATGAGTAGTATTTTCTTTACTCTTTATTTATTTTCCTTTTCTCACATTGAGAACAATGTGAAGTTTAAGTGTGGGGGAGGAAATATTTGAACTTGCATTTAAATGCCATGTGATAATATTTTGTGGATTTAAGTGCTTTAAAAATGTTGGAATTGTGTTTGAAATACTTGCCATGTGGATAATTTTCTTGAAATTGGGTTTGTTGGCGGGGAGTTTCGTCCAATTACAAGGGGAAACTCTATCAAAATTTTTCTAAAATCTTTTCCAATATTTCACTATGGCCCAAAAAAACTTTTCAAATTTTTACACTTTTATTTAAAAAAGGGCCAATTTGTTCTAACTTTAAACGCTCTAATTCTTCCACTTGTTGAAATTTTATATGTATTTTGGAAGATTTAGTTCTCATTTGACTTGGAAATGATTATTATGCAATTAGGATTTTTGCATTTTAGAAAGTATATTCGATAAAGTGAGGAAAATTATGCCTATAAGTTTGCATGTTTAATGAAATTTCTCCTCTTTACTTAATTTTCCAAATAAGTGATTGATATAGTTGATAAAAAGTTATACTCCTCCTTTGATTATTTTTATATAATTCTCTATGAGAGAAAATCTATTTATTTTCTTATAAAAAAAAAGAAGAAAGAAAGAAAGGAAAGTAAATAAAAATTGTTCTACTCCAATGATTCTTGTACCGAGTAACCGGGGGTTGGCATCTACAAATATCGATTTTCGCGTAAAAAGGTACTTGAATAACGAGTATGCATAGTAATTTAAATAAATGAAATGTTGAGTAACCGGAGATCTTCATCCAAAAGTGTCGATTTTCTCGTCAAAAGGTATTTTCATTATTTAAGTAAAATAAGGTAAGAATAAGTCCCTCTTAGTTGTAAATTTTGAGAAAAAAGATGATTATAGGAGGAGGAAGGCTATGAATTGACTATGTGATTTGCTTATTTGTGAAATTAGATTAGGGTGAGAGATTAAGTTTAACTTGTTAAAATTAGGGTATAATTATCTTTCATTTACTTGATATTATGAGTATTTAGTGTAATTTAAACAATTATATAATGATTGTTTTTCAAGTCATGAGGAATTAAATTTGACAAAAATGCATATATTGTTTCACCTCTTGAATCATTGTAATTGATTATATGTGAATTGCTTGAGAACAAGCAATGGTTCAAGTGTGGGGGAATTTGATAAATGACTAATTTATATAATAATTGAATGACATTTTATGTTATTTTTAGTCACTTTGGTTATATTATTGGAAGAAAATGAATCAGTTTGTCTAAAATTAGTGAAAAATGTTCTTAAGTGATTAAATGAGGTTTTTATCACTTTTTACTTGTATTTTGTGTATTTTGACAGCTTTGACACATTTTCGTATTTCGGCTATAACTTGAGGTACAGTGATCGGATTGAGATGATTCTTAAACCAATTTGAGGATAAGAGATAAACCTACAACTTTGCTGAAGACATAGAAATCTAGTTCTAAGGTTTTCTAGGTCAAAAAAGTCGAATTACAGTTGCCAATTTGTTTTGGTCGAAACTGAAATAAGGTAGTGAGCAGTAAAGGGTATTTCAGTCATTTCTCAACCTACACAAATCCAAATGAGGTGATTCTTGATGCATTGGGTTAACTCAAAGGACTATAAGTTTTATATTTTGGTCAAGAGTTAATTCAGCTTCTACCGTAAAGAAAAGTTCAGTTGAAGTTGAGGCAAAATCGGAACAGTACTGAAATTTGAACAGAAATTGCACAAAAAGGTTACTGTAGCAATCTGGCTAGAAAATGGCCGGATTCATGGGCAGATTGTGGTCAGAAAGGGCTGCTCTTTACGCGGACAACTTGATTTCACCTCTAATAAGTCACATGTAATGTTAGACATGTGACAAACACTTTGCAGCTGTAAAAGGGTGGTGTAAACCTCATTCCTTGACCACCTTTTACCTTTACATAGCCAAAAACTTGCAAAATTCAAGGAGAGACATACGGGAGAAAGCTTGGGAGAGGAAAAATGTAGTTTTTCCATTTTCTTAGTGTTAGGTTAGTTTATAGTAGTATAACTCATCCACTTTTGTATATTAGCTAGATTATGATGAAAATGAGGATGAAAAAGGAGGAGTTGAAGCTCATGTGACAAGGGTCTCTTCTCCAACTCTTTATCTTTTGTATTAGATTCTTAAATATGATTAATATGCAAGTTCTGGATTTTGTGTTTATTATGTATCTTTAAAGTTTATGCCTTGGGTTTGGTTGAACTTTCTATGATTGTTAGTGTTTATTATTTGGCTATTTGATTGCTATGATTTGAGCAAGTTATTTAGCACTTTAGCTCTTTCAATCATAATTAATGTGGTACCACTAATTATGATTATCTAAGGTGTTGTTTCTGTAATAAAAATTGAGATTTAACACTGGTTCAAGAAGTGCTAAAGATTGGGAGTACACTCACGAGAGTAGATGTGCACCTATGTGGTTTTAGTGATTAATTTCATGTAATTTCTTTGAAGAAATGAACTTATAGCTAATTTCATAACCATGAGAATATGTATGGATTAGTTATAAGTATAGTTGATTCATTACGAAAGTAGGTTTCATATGCATAAAGAAATTACACCATAACTAGCCTAGATAGTAGTACTCAATGATCCAAATATAACACTTGCATGAGTAGTTAGGGATACCATAACCTATGGAGCTTTCATTTGTTATTTTACATAAGTTCAGTAGGTTTCGTTTCTTATAATTCATTGATAGTCTAAATAATAGAGAAGCTTTAGTAGTGCCGGTAATTGTTCAGTCTTTCTCGTGGGATCAACCGGATACATGCCTAAACTATTAATTTGACCTGTATACTTGTAGTCAAACGGGTATAAATCGGATTTTAACTTGTACGTATAGCAAAAACCCATCAGTCCTATTAAGAGAATGCCAACAAAATTCTATGAAACCATTTTAGGACCAATAAGTCATCATTTCGTACATTATTGCCAAAATGCATTGAATTCTTTTTGGAACAGTTTGTTTCCATTATTGTAGAATCCAAACTTTAGGATTCTAATAATAATTATGCATGTAGGATTACAGAATTAAGGAAATAAAATAACGTACAATATTATTGATATCTCAAAACGATGAAAGAAAGTCACACCATGATAAAATCTTATAATTTCTTCCGGACTCTCGTAAGAAAATATTCTAAACTAATGTCTTATTTATAATCTCAATGCTATTTGTAGTAGTCTTTTCCTGGCTTGTTAAAGTGGAAGGGATTATAAATAGGAGATTCTAGGTACAAGACCTCTCATTTAAAAAAGAAAAAGAAACCAAAATCAATAGCAAAGTAGTGGTTTGTACCCAGAATCTCCTATTTGTAATCCCTCCTACTTAACACCAATCCAATTCTTCTCCCTAATTTTGGATTATGCATCTTATTGACTAACTCAGCCCGTTCAAGCAATACTTTTGTTATTAGCTCCATTGGCAAAAGGCTTTTCAACTAAACTTTCACTGAGTTACAAGTTTCGAGTTTTTTTTACCCTTTTCTTGTTGCATAAGTATTAGATTTATGAATAAAGAGTTATGTCTCATATTGGTCTGAGAGATGGAGAAAAAGCGGTTAATATGTAATTAAGAGCCCAAAACCTAACAGTTTAAGCTTTTATGTCTGAGTTGGGTTCCTAACTTCTATATTGGGCTCTTTGGTGGACCTCTCCGAGGTGTTTCTCCCTATCAAATTGGTATCAGAGCTTCAAGTTGTGAGATTGGGTTACTCATGGGTAAGTGGATTCTTTTCGGAGTTGGACTGGTGAAAATTCTCGTCTTGATGGTGGACAAAGTGCTAAGGAGTTTGGCTCCTGGACCAAATGCGCCATGGGTTTGGTAGGGGTCCGGTTAGTGTTAAATCAAGGAGCCAAATGTTGGCAGGGGTCTAGAATGCAATTTGGATCTTGAAGAAGAGTAGGTCCATGATTGGGAGAAGAGGTGACCTTAGGTGATAAGATGGGTTTGCGTTGAGTATTAAAGTGGGTTCAAAGAAGGGCTTGTAAATTTGGGTTTCATGTGGGGGTTACTCATGAAGGTGGAGATTTGTTAGGTTCATAAGTAAAGGGTTATGTCTCACATTGGTCCGAGAGTGGAGAAAGAGCAGTTAATATGTAAGTAAGGGTCCAAGACCTAACAGTTTAAGCTTTTGAGTCAGAGTTGGATTCCTAACTTACATATTGGTCTCTTTGATGGACCTCTCTCGAGGTGTTTCTTCCTATCAATAAGTATTACAACTTCTCCAATATCAGAAGAAAAAATGGGAACCACTCAACTCAACCAATTATGTCAATTAAATTTCAACAAATAAAATCACAAACACCATACTTTCCCAATTCTGCAAGGAGTCACTTACAAAAGTTCATCAAATCACAAATATCATTTAATGTCTTTTATAAATTGTGAGGATTCGAAAATTCCATTATTTTAAAATCCCTAATTTTGGCTAAAATAATTATTTATTTGGATTTTTGCCACGAATAATATTTTCTAGCCTATTAGACCTAAGTACATGATTTTATAGTTCGTTATATTTCTAAAGTGTCTCATTTTAAAAATAATAAAATAAAAACATAGATAAATAAATAAGTATTTTCTTATAAGCCTATTTAGCGAAAAAGTGGAAACGTGTCTAAAAACTTTAGCCAATTGGGATTGCAATAAGCTAAAAATTTAAGACCTATACAATGGACCTAAAATAGACAATTTTAGGTTTAAACACACAAGTAATAACTAGTGGTACGATCGTTATAAGAGTTTTCAAAGGTTTTAATTTTTATTACGCCTAAATTAGAAATACGTGTTTTCACGTGCGCGCTTAATTGAGGGACTTTGGACCATTATTTTGGGACAATTAAGAATGAATAATATTTATATGAATGTAAGGGCCCTAGAGGTTTAGTGCACTAGTGCAACGAACGTAAGAGAAATCGGATACAAAACGCGCACGTAGGACACTAGTTATAATTGATTTGACGTAATTAATATAATAGACGTCAAGCGTCTTTCGTACGCGAAGTCATCAGAACCGCAATTCATTTCCTTTCTTCTAGCTTCATAGTCGGCCAACTGCTGCAGAGAAACAACCAAAGACTCTCACCATTTCTTTCTTCCAAAGCCATGCAAATCACTATCAAACTTCCACCAAATTCTCTCAAAATTTAACTACAACTAGCTCAATACTCGGACAACAACTTAGGCTGGAAAAGGGAGGAGTTTCATGGCTGTCTTCAGGCTTCATAGGGACCGAAATATTCTGATCTGAACAGCCATCAAAGTAGGTAGCCATCTAACTCCTTAAACTTGTTTTATGAAGTTTGATTTATGCATTTGAGCTAGAATCGTCACTCTAGTAGCTTGTATTGTTGGAAAAGTGGGCTCTATGAATTCCCACTCTTGGGTTGTTGCTGATTCTGTGCTTGATGAAGTTTATGATATCAGATTAGTGTTTAAGTTATGGATTTGTTGAAGGAAACTGCTAGAAAACTCACGTAGAGAGCAAGGGCCAAACTTGACCATTTTGCCCCTGCTCTGTTCGGCCATTTCCAGGCCAATTTTTAATGGTCTAACGGCTTGAATTGGATGTTTATAGGATGTATTAGATGTGTGAAAAATTTCATTAGAAAATATTGATGTTTGATTGAGCAAATGAATTTTTCTTGAGAAACTAGCAAGTCTGGAAAACTGTTCGCGTATGATTCTGACCAGTGGTAGTATTTTGGCTATAACTCTATCCTCGGATGTCGAAATCATGTGCCGTTGGTGGCGTTGGAAAAAAGACATTCCTGGCTTTAATTTGGTATATAATGCACGTTCTGATTCTTTGTGAGAAAGCCGAACCAAATGTTTTAAGTTCGCTGTCCTGTTGCTCTGTTCATCTGGAATGAAGTGTTCAGGCAGCAACTTGATGCCCGAATTTGAACCAGATGGGTGCCGAATTTGGAAACGATTTCTTCTGTGATATTTTAGCCCTATGAATGTATTTTCCAACGGCATAAGCCATGCTCGATTTCGAGTTAAATTGACTGAGTTGTGACTGAAACAAGTGGACTGCTCTGTTTTGGAAAAAAAACCTAATGTTGGACTGGTTTGGAACAAGATCTTGTAGTGAACTTGTTAATTGATGTTCTTGATACCAAACACTTACCAAAGGCATTATGGATGTTTCTTAGGCCTTTATTTCACAAATGAACCATGATTGGATAGTTTGCTTGATTAAACGTTTTGAAATGGGTAATGAAAGTTTAAAGGCAGATTGCCTTAAGGATTTTTCCAAACTTTGGTTGATTGAATGACCACCCTTCCGAGGGTATTTTTCCATGAAATTTGATAGAGAGATACCTGTCATATGGGAGTATTATACTGCAAAATTTGGTGTCAATCCAAGTCCGTTTCGACACTTAATGAAAGGTCCAAAGTCGGAACCAAATCTGGAAATTTTGTAACAGTCTTGAATTTCTCCCAACTTTGAGCTATCATATCTTGGTGCTCGAAACTCCGATTCCTGAGCCGCTTGTTCTGTCCAAAACTTCACTTGTACTTCTAATTGAGTTATAAGTTTCAAGGGCCGGTTTGCAACGAGTGATTTTTTCCGAATTTCCAAAGTTAGCGAAAAACCAACCCCGGCTCAATCCTGGTAATCTAGAACAGCAACTTTAGGCTCATTTTTGAACACTTTCCACTTCGATTCATGGAAAAGTGTCTTCTAGGAACTTGCAGTACTTTCTAATAGGTTTTCAACGGTATAAAGTTTTCCAATTCTCGACTTATGCCGAGTGAGTTACGATTTTTTAAAGATTCATAACAAAACTGAAAATTTTCCAACTTTCAAGGAAATAGAGTTTTTCAAGAACTCTTTATTCTTTTGATATTATCTAAACGTTTTATCCCCGATTTCCTAGATAAAGACTTAAATATTGTTGAATGTTATTAAACCTCTCTCGAACCTCTATTTACGAGTAATTGAGGTTCATTTTCACGGAATTTCCTAGAGTAATACTAGTGAACGAATTATTCCTCGATATTTGGGATATGGGTGATAATTCATTATTATTTGCTCAGGCACGCACGAGGACCTCCAAGAGGACCCTACTGTGGAAGTTTGAACTCTTCCTCCAATTTACTTGCTTGCATAACTTGGTGAGTGTCAAGTGTATGCCTACTTGAACCCTAAAGTCTTGATTCATGCTTGATTCACCTGATTTCATGCTTAGCTTAACTGATTTTGACAAAATGAAGTCGAGTGTGTACTTGATCGCACTCGTTCTCATTTGAAACGAATGACTCATGCTTAACATGATTTGCTTGGTTTACATGACTTGAAATGTCTGCTTAAACCTATCAAATGCTTGAATACATGAAATGGTATGCTATGATTGCATACGTCGATGGAGTGAATCTCCTCGACATTTACATGACAAATGGGGGACGCCCAAACTCATAGGCCGACCTTGGAACTCGAGCCGGCATGGGCTTGGTCGGGAACCTCGGTGAGCCATGAGACTCAAATGATAAGCTTGATCTATTGAGAGATCTCACTTGGCATACTCGTATAGTATCGCCTTATAAATGTAGTGCGGGCCCGAAGTGGTGTACGGTGGACGGATGGGAAGTAAGTGGTGAACTACGGATATGAAAATATCAATCCGGGTGACGGAGAGTCATCACGGAAAGATATATAAACGGTGTCGGCAAATGTGGAACTTAGCTCCTGAGAGCTTCTATATCCTTGAATTGTTTCTGGTTACAGTTTATTGGTGTTATTAATTACTTGCAAGATAATACCTGAATTGTTATTGGGCTTGTTATCTGAACTATGTGGTTGCATGTGTGTTCTTGGCCTCACGAGCGTTTTGCTCACCCTGTAGATTTGTTTTCCTTAACAGGTTTGAACTCGGAGGTAAAATGGAGAAGCCCTCTTGATGTATTTTTGTTTAGGGCTTGGTATTACTTTTGGTTATGCCTTTGGTTTTGGAATTGTACTTTTGGTATGGAAATGTAACCTTTGGACGAAATGTAATCTGTATTCTGACGTGTGGTTTGGAGAATGGATGATTATTATTAAGTTTGAATACTTCCGCATTTATTGTATTTAAGTTATTGGCTTGTGTTGTGTGGTCCGGCTATAAGTTGAATGGAATTGCTTGAGTCCTGGCGAGAGCTAGGCAGGCGTCCCGCAGATACCCTTTGGTTCGCCTTAGGGAGAAGTGGGGGCGTCACATAAATACTTGTATAGTAGAGAAAGGGAGAACATTTTACTTAATTTTGAGAAGTTGAATTCTCAGTGTTTATTTTTTCGATTAAGCAAGTGTTCTTGAGTCTAATTGTTGATTCTTGAAAAAGGTTTTTCAATTCCAGTTGTTGAAAACTCAAAGAAGAAAGAATTGAATAAAGAGATGGGGAAGAGCAGTAGTAATACTGATGACCACCGTCTTGATTATTCCGGTATTGAATTTAATACCTTTTGGATTGTGGTGGGGTCTAATATCAAATTAATGGACTGAATCCATTAATAAAGGTGACAAACGAACAATTTTATTACATTCAAAGTGTATACATTAATGACACTCACAAAATAAACATATATTAGATACTACTAAATTAAGTTTCACTCTTGAAAATATCAGCTCTAATTTTATCAAAGTCTCACTCTTGAGATATCTACTCAAAATACTCATGCAAACTTGCTCTCTAAATGTCAAACCACTATCTAAGCTCTAACTCTATTTGAGCTCTTGTTATTCTCGTATGAGGATGGGATGCCAAGAATGGCAAATAAACTCCTATTTATCCTAGTGAACACCTGACAAGAGGCTGCAATTTACCTCTTCTCATTTAATGTCCAATTGCTAGAAATTCTGATGAAGTACACAACCAAATCTGGCTTAAGAAATAAGCATGCTCCAAGCATGATTTGCTGCACACAATTCTAATGTTCTGCTGCAAATTTGGACTTTGCATTTTACAAGCTTCTAGTAGGCATAATAAATGGCTATGGCTCAGTATGGCTCTTTGTCAACAAAGTTAGTGATGACTTTTGACACTCCCCTCAGCAGTGACTTTTCTTATAGTCCTGCTGAGCATTTCCCGAAACTTAACGAATTTGCAAGAACTCAACTCTTTGTGAATATGTCTGTAACTTGATCATTTTGTGTTGACATACTTCAAGTCAACTTTTCCTTGTAATATCTTTTCTTGAACAAAATAATAGATCATTTTGTGTTGACATACTTCAAGTCAACTTTTCCTTGTAATATCTTTTCTTGAACAAAATAATAGTCAACTCAATATGCTTTGTTCTCACATGAAATACTGGATTTTCAGCCATACGAATACCTATTAGTTTTCGCAGTGTAACTGAATTGGGTAATCAATTGGTTGGTGTAAATCCTTCGTAAGTTGCACTAACCACGTGCTTTCCTATGCTGTTGAAGCGGTTGCTCTATAATCTACTTTTGTACTAAATATTGACACTGTCGGTTGTCACTTACTACGCCAAGAAATTGCGACTGATTTAAGGCTAAACATATAACTTGTGTTTGACCTCCTTGTATCATGATCACTGGCATAATTTGCATCACAAAATCCAGTCATTTTACAAGCTTCTCCTTTCGTGTACAATAGACCATAGTCAATGGTCCCTTTGATGTATCTCCAAATCTGACGCACAGCTTATAAACGTGTCTTTTTTGGATTTTACATGAATCTACTCACGATCCTAACTGCATATAATATGTCAGGTCTAGTCAAAGTAAGATATATTAACCTACCTACCAACTGTCCATACATGGTAGCATCATCAATACTTTTGTCCTCAATAGAGCAATATCTGGCATTGACTTCCATTGGAGTTGAGATAGGGTTACACTCAAGCATCCCAAATTTCTCCAACAAGTCTTTAGCATACTTCATTTGACACGAGAATAAACCTTCATTGGTCCTATCAACCTCAAGACCAAGAAAATGCTTTAGCTCCCCCAAACTCTTCATTTGGAAACGTACATGCAGGTTTTCTTTAATTCGTTGAATTTCTTCATCATCATCACATGTAATGATTAGGTCATCAGCATATACAAGAACAATAGCTAACCTTCCACTGCTCGCTTTCACAAATAAACTAGAATCTGCAGGTGCTACAGAATATCCACTTTAAAGTAAGAACTCCACTATCTTGCCATATCATGCCCTTGGTTTGGTTCTTGTTTTAATTCACATAAAACTTTTTTTCAATTTGCATACAGGACCGGTCAGACTGTGTCTCCAAACGCATGTGGTTGACCCATATAGATCTCTTGATCCAGCTCTGAACAAAGGAAAGTATTTTTGACATCCATCTACCAAAGCTTCTATGACTTGCTAGCTACAACTGTAGATAGAATTCAAACTATGGTTAACTTTGCCATTGGGCTAAACATTTTATCATAGTCTAACCTATATTTCTGAGACAATCCAAGAGCAATGAGGCGTGCCCTATACCTCTCAACTGAGCCATTTAGATAAGCCTTAATTGTAGACCTATTTGCAAGAGATAGGTTTAACAAATCAGCTGAGACTTGTATCGACATCATAATCTTCAAGTTGTGATAACTGACATGTCCCAATCTTGTATGCCACAAATTAGCTGTCTCACTCTTTCTTGCTTTATCAATATAGGCTTCTTGAGCTAACATCAAACCCATTGACTCCAATCGTCTCCCTTGCATTGTTGGTGTACCTATAACTTTCAGATGTTGATACACCTTGACATCATCAGGTCCAAACAATACGTAGTTGCCAGATGCTGTCAGTTGAGAAATTAATAATGAATTCTTCTTCATTCTAGTTACGTGATAGACATGTTGCAACTCCACCTGCTAAGACTTGTATCGAGGTAGCATCAATGTATTACCAATGTGAGAAATTGGTAACCTAGAATTATCAGTTGTCATCACCACTAGACTGTCTTTGTACTCTGTCAAATCTTTTAGCTTTTTTTGTCTCTAGTCATATGGTTAGAACAACCAGAATCAATAACCCAATCATCAATGTAATTGACAGGTTTGGTACTCACTACTATAAGAGAGAGCTTCTCTTGTAGTCTAATAATACAGCAAAATGTGAAATCTTCTATTGCAAAGGATACCTAGACATCCTAATTTTCATCATCCTCATTCCTTTTTGGGGGATGTAGCAACATTACCTTGTGCTGGTAGGGATCTACAATATTTTGCATGATGCCCATTCTTACCATAGTTGTAGCATTCATCATTTCACCATTTTTCGTTGCCTTACAACCATTGACACCTTCTATTTTAGCCAATTGCTCCTTGACTTTGGCCAGCTTCCCCTTGATTGTTGTTCTTCTATTTCTTTTGCTCCATGGGCTCCATTTGCCATTTGAATTATTTTGGTTATCCACTAGTCTCCTATCTTCGGTTTAAGATCCTCTTTTTTTGGCAAAGAAAGCTTTTTCTTCTTCTTCGATAAATACTTTAGACATAGAATTGTCTAAGGGTTCCTCATTGGCAAGTAAACTTTCCAACTCATTTAAGGTTGGCTCCTTGGACCAACCACAAGTGGAAGTAATAAGTAGGGATAGCAATTTTTGACACGACCTGAAAACACGACACGAACCTAACACGAAATCAATGGATTTGGGTTGAGGTTTCGTGGGTTCGGGTCAGAATCGGGTTGAATTCAATGAACCCGAAAAAAAAACAGGTCGAATTCAAGTTACTCACGGGTTGACTCGATAACCCGTTTATGAATTAAAAATAATTTAATAAATATAAAAATATTTTATCTAACTATACTAAGTTATTCATTTTTCCCCAAAGGCATTAACCACTTAATCCTAAATAAATTTGTTTAACTTGTGTAAAGTTAGAATTGTTATGTTTGGACACATGATATATTACCTTATTTTCTATTTTTATAGTATCTTAATTTATTTTAGATCTAGTTTGGGATAAAACACTTTTATCGTGTTTTAATTTATTTCAGATCTGGTTTGGAATTAATTTATTGAGATTTTTATTAATTGTTATTAGTCTTGTGCGAAATTGGTTCTGTTAGAAACTATAGTGGTAAATTAGTAAATTGAAATTATGTTTCAGGTCATTCGGGTAGACTTGCCAACCTGAAATTTTCGGGTTCGGATCAGGAGTCAGGTCGTATTCGGGTCAAAATTATGTTTCAGGTTATTCGGGTTGACTCGCCAACCTGAAATTTTTGGGTTCAGATAAGAAGGTAGGTCGTATTGGGGTCAGCAGATTATTTATTGTACCCGAGTCTCAATCCTATCCGCCAACCCATTTTTGACCCAATTGCCACACCTAGTAATAAGACCCGTGTATTCTAGCCATAAACCATGGACAATAATTCTCCGCATTCTAGTCTCTATGATTGCATTCTGATAGGGTGTTAATTGTTAGTAATTTTATTGTTAATTTTCCCTTTTATCCTTGCCAAATATTGTTTTAATTATTAATATTTACTTATATTTGGTATTGGACCCAATTTTAGGGAGTGAAGCAGAAAACTACAAAAAAGGAGGGACTTTCTGAAGATAATTGAGACTTCAAATAAGCCACAGACCTGGCCCACATGGTGATATACGCGGACTGCATTTCTTTTTTGCAGATTAGGAGTATCTTGGAGTGTTGAAGTGTTTGACTATCAAGAGGAAACTAAAGAAAGAAGGACTTCAGAGAACTTCACTTTATGTACACTCCTTTCTCAATTTGTGCGGGGACCACGGAGAGAAGAAAGGCATTAGTCATTTGAATTGAAAGGAAACAAACGTGCAAAGAGTTGTTTTTGTTCCTTATTCGTGGGGACCACTGGATAGATAGCTTGAGTCATTTCCTTTTGGCTATATAAGGACAATCGTAAGAAAGGCTACAGAGAGCCTTTAGCATAGTTTTAGTTTTCTTTTATTTCTTGGCTCTTTTGATGGCCTGGACCTCAGTTAAATTACTTGGAGATTTTCTCATGAGGCGTGGCTAAGTTTTTCTAGTCGAGGAACAATGGAGGACTTGGTTCTACTAAATTTGTGAGATCGAATTAGTTTTTATTTATTTCCATTATTCACTGGTATTCGTCTATCTTCTGCTTTATGTTCATATGGTTGTTTTATTATTCGATTATCCAGGGCCCGGATTCTAGATTAATTCAATAACCTGAAGCTAATTAGGGTAGTTAAATCCGTAATTGTTTAATTATTCTAAACTGGTGGCAACTGGCATGATTGGGTTTGTGTCAGGGAGATAGACAGGCTAACTTAAAGAGACCCTCGTAGCGTGTTGATTGGTTAGAATTAGGCTCTTCTAATTATTCATGCAATTAGGGAATTGAACTTCTATGGTCGTACCTAGGGTTGTTTCCTGATTAGAGAAATAGTCAACGGTCGTACCTTGACTATCGACAAATTGAGGAAGAGTTGGTTGTTTATCGCGTGTATGACAACTATAACTAATTTATCAGATAGTAACTAGAATAATCCTTGCATCTGTGATCGAATTAAGTGAACCATCTCCGAAGTTGTCTCTTGGCTAGAGTTCGTCCATTATTATTTTTATTGTGATAATTAGTTATTTGAGTTGTAGTTATTTTATTTCATTTTAATTTATTCCAAGTAATTTAGTTACTCTCATTTTCAAAAACCCCCCATATCTGGAACTTGAGAAGAAATTAAATTATCCCCAGTCCCTGTGGATTCGACCCTGCTTACCACTATATGCAGAATTTGTATTTTATTTGAGCAGGTATTTATTATTGCACAGGCTCGACACCCTGTCACATTATAGGAATCCAATTTGGATATTTCATCACAAATTGATTTTACCATGGAGAAATATTGACCTACTATCATATTTTGCTGAGAAATAAAGAATAATTCATTTTTAAGCATCTGGAGTTTCGCATTATTGGGCTTTACAAAGAGTGTTATGAGTGAGTCCCATGCCTCCTTTGGTGTCTTAGAGCCTTTGATCCGGCGTAGTAAATCATCTTTTATAGCCATTGTCCTCCGATGGCGATGTTGTGTCATCTTAACTAACAACTGCCCACAAGTCTTCTCCTAATAGGTAGAATTTCATACAAGTACTCCAAGAGTCATAATTGTTGGAATTGATACTTAATTCATCAATATTTCCAACTGAGATAGCAATCTCTACCATAATTAATTTTATCACTCACACTTTAATAATTGACTGACATAAAAAAACTTTCATAGTATTTCACCATGTTTTTGGAGAATCTTCTCTCTTATTGCCAAATAAAATTTTATCAAGAGTGAGTTCAAGATAGACCCGCTCTGATACCAAATGCTTGGATTGTGGTGGGGTCTACTATCAAATTAATAGATTGAATCCAATAATAAAGAAGACAAAAAATAATTTTATTACACTTAAAGTGCAAACAATAAAAACACTCACAAAATAAACTTATACTAGACATTCCTAAATTGAATCTCACTTTTGAGAATATCTATTCTAATTTTATCAGGCCTCACTTTTGAGATATCTACTCAAAACACTCACACAAATTTGCACTCTAAATATCAAGCCACTCTTTAAACTCTAACTCTATTTGAGCACTTGTATTCTTGTTTGATGATGGAGTGACAAAAATGGTAAATGAACTCCCTATTTATACTTGTGAACATCCAACAAGAAGATGCAATTTTCCTCTTCTCATTTAATGTCCAATTGCCAGAAAATCCAGTGAAGTACACGACCAAATCTAGCTTAAAAAACAAGCATGATTTGCTGCACACAAATCCAACATTCTGCTGCAAAATTGGACTTTGCATTTCACAAGCTTCTAGTAGGCATAATTGATAGGTTTCAAGCTTGTGTAATAATAAATTCCTATCCACAAAAATATATGATAGAGTATAATGGTAAGTAGGGTCGTCTCTATAGGAATTAAGGGAAATTCGTTTTTTCCAAGTGAGAATTAACTGGGCTTTTTGCAAATCAAAATAAATAAAAATACCAATTTAAGAAAATTAGTCAAACGAAAGAAAATTTAAATTAATTCAATAATATGCAAACTCTAGCCAACGAAAAACTTCGAAAGTGGTTCATAAAACTGCTCATTGATAGAACAATAATTTCTTCCATTCGTTAATAAACAGATTATAATTACCAAATAAGCATTGGCAATCGGCTTTTCCTTACTGTGTCAATAGTTAAGGTACGCCCGTTAACTACTTTCCTAATTAAGAAATAACCCTAAACACGTCTATAGAATTTAATTTCTTGATTGCATTAGAAATTAGAAAAGCTTTATTCTAATCAACAAACACACTATCGGGGTTTATTTAAATTAGACCATATGTTTCTCTAATATAAAATTAATTATACTAGTCGCCACTAATTTAACACAATTGAACAAGTACGGATTTAACTGTCCAAACTAGCATTAGATTGTTATGTTGAATTAAATATCTTGCACCCTTGATATTTAAATAACAAAACAACCATGATAAATTAAATTAGAAAATAGATGAATAATAATGAATAAAAGAAATAGATAAAAACAATTAGATCTTACAGTTATAACCGAACCAAACCATCGTTATCCCTTGACTAAAATAGAAAATTAGTTACTCATCATTGAGAAAAATCCCATGCAAAAGTTTGAACAATTTCAATAGTCATGCCACCACCGAGAAAAGCAAAAAACACAAATCCGTCATTTTTCTCTTTTTTCAAGTAAAGAGTCACGACCCTCCAGGAATTGTTTCTTGCTTCGAAAGAACTAATCAAGTAGGATGCCCCCCGGGGCTTGGTCTGGTGGCATGGGGCTGCTGAAGATGGGGTGTTGTCCCTGGTTCGAGTCTCGCTGCCAGCAAGTTGCGGGGGGCAGAGGATTAGTCTGCGGGGTCCACTCCCTGCGGGAAATCCTGAAAAAAAAAGTAGGAAGCCAAACGTCTCCGAGTCCTCTATTTTCTCCTACTTTATAGCTACTACTTATAATAAAGCATATTTCCTAATTAGAAAAAGAAACTACAAAAGACAATATTCCATGTTTCCTAATCAAATACCACAATTAATAAAGATAACTTCCAAATTTCCGAGCCAAGGTTTGTTCGGTCTGTGTGCATAAAATTTCCAAGCCTTTTGTATTTGATAGTAGGTTCTGAATGCGCCCACACCAAATTGGTTCATAATATGCTCGAAAATTGCCCCTTCAACTTCTTTTTGCTCCACTTTTCTACAATTAACATTAATAACCAAATATAAGTAGAATCGGCCCAATAATGCAATGTTTGACAAACATCAAGGAAAAATATTTACAAATTATTAGCAGTTACACACCCTATCAATAATAAATGCCTATGGCCCAATATGGCTCTTTGCCAACAAAGTCAGTGATGACTTTTGACAATACCAACTAGGATAGATTTGTTGTCTAGGTTGCAATTGCAGAAGTAGAGAGGATCAGGTTGGAGGAGGAGGAAAAAGAAAGGACACTCAGGTGATATATTTCTACTTTCTTGAAGCTTCTTTGTGAAAAGAAAACAAAGGAATCATTGATCGAGTGATGAGCGCGGGATATATATATATAACAATTAGCTCATTCACAGTCAAGTTTTATATTTATAAATTCCTAAATACCCCACATGCGACTTTTCACAAGTATATGAGTCGTAATTGAGTATAGAGTATTAAGGGTCGAACCCACAGAAAAAATTGTCAATTATCGATGGTTTTCGAACTATTTAGACTATCACAAGTGTAAGAAATTAAATCTACACTATAAACATGAGATAAAAGTAATAAAAATAACAATATATAGAAAGCTCCTAGAGACATGGAATTTCTCACTACTCTTGCAAATAAAATCACCAGTTAAATGAATGCTATTATCTTGGCTAGTTATAACATAATTTCCTAATATATATGAAACATACTCTCATAGTGAATCAACTATACTTGTAGCTAAGTCATACCTACTCTTGTGGTTATGAAATTAACTACAAACTCATTTCTTCTATGAAATTACATGAAACAAGTCACTAAAACCACATAGGTGCACCTCTACTCTCGTGAGTGTACTTCCTAAGTTTTTCACTTTCTTGAACTAGTGTTAAATTCTAATTCTCATTGTAAACAACTAATGGCCAGTTAATCATGATTAGAAAAGCAAAAGTGATAAATAACTTACTCAAAATAATATTATCAAATAACTAAGTAAATATCACTAATAAGATATAAAAAGTTCATCCATACTCTAGGCATAAACTTTAGCAAAACATGATAAAAAGATCCAAACTTATATTATAACTAAACATAAAATCAAATACAAGAGAGAAAGTAGTAGAAGAGATATCACCCTTGTCACGTGAGATCAGCCTCTCCATCTTGCTCCTTAATTTTCATTTAAATCTAACTACAAATACAAGAAGGATAACCTACTCTAACTATACTAATCTAACTAATGAACTAAGGAAACTCTAGTGAAGATTACACTTTTGTGGACTTTTTCTAGCCTTTCAAAGTTGAGAAAATGTTCTCTTTGGCCTCTTTTTATAGAGAGATTCAAGCTCAAGATGAGTTGTTTCTAATTGGCAAAATTACTCTTTGAAATTTTCAAAGGTTGGTTCTCAAAATTTCCATGCTCATCTACTTATTTCTAGCGGGAATCTTGGTAGAAAAAGTGGTAAAAAAGGTTGAGTGAATAGAGCATAAGTTGCAGAGCAAGTTGCAGCCGCAAAACATGAACACATAGCCCCAAAACGCGACCTAGCTCGTGTTTTGTACCCCACATTTTACTCTTTTGCAAGTTTGCTCATTCTGGTCAGATTTCATCCTTGCTCTGTTTTTATACCAATTTCTACTGATATTTTCTTGATGATAGAAGCTGAACTAACTCTTGTACAAACATAAAATTTGTAGCCCTTGAGTTAGCTTTCCAATGCATGAAGAATCATCCAATTTGGAGCTCTGCAGAATGAGAAATGACCAAAATACCCTTGACTAGTCAATCCCCTATTTCAGCTTTTGACAATGAAAATGTACTTCAGTATTTCGACATTTGGACAAGGAAAACAACTGAACTGGACTTCGAGTCTATAAGAATATAGAACTATTTCTTAGTTTCAAAATGGCATAAGAATCACATCAATCCAATACTTGTAGCTCAAGATATAGTCGAAATACCAACAGGTGTCAAAACTGGAAAACTCCCTTAATTGCATTTCATTTCTTGCGCTTCATATCAATTCAAACCATCATCAATCATTCAATTATCTTATCAATTAACTTCATTTGACGATTGAATCCTTAAACCTACAAAACGTGAAGTTTTCACCATTAAAATCCATTGAAATACAATTTTTACCCCTTAAACCATAAAATGCAAACTTTCACTAGAAACTTAGTTCATAAGCTATAAAACTAATTAAAACACCAATATTAATTAATAAAACACACTTAAAACACTCAAAATATATACTTATCATCGAGAATTGATTCAATTGGAGTCACTGGATTGCAGCTTCTTTCTGATAAATTGTTCGGGATAATATAAAAGAAAATGGCTAAAAAAATTACAAAGCAAATGATGCAAAAAAACTTCAAATCGTGACTCAATATCACTTTCATTTAGCCTTTATTTGTCTAGAATTTAGTGCGCAAAGATTTTGAACAAATATCCTTTAAGATCATTTGAAGGGTATTGGCTTTTAACTCTTGTACAAAGTTAGACAAACCAACTTGAACTATGATGTGTTTTTGAAGAAAATTCTAATAGTAAGAAAATAGTCTTCTACAGTAATAATCCCCACTAGATCTTTATAGAGTTGAGATTGAAAATGATCAAGAGTTGTAATCTTTCTCCACTAATTTATGACTTTCCTTGAATTATGTTGGACAAAAATGCTCCTCAACATCAATGCAAGTGTTCAAACAATTTTTGAATGTTTAGACACCATTTGGATGGCAATTAATTGTCAAAAATATGAAAATATGCTAGATAAACTTGAACAACTTCTGATCATTATAGGCATCAGTCAATGATGGATCTTATGTCAGATCTTAAGATGGGCTCCCATCATGCAAATGATCAAATTTTAAAAAAATTTTAACAAAAATTGATGTCAATTTCACAAAAGCGAAAAGATCGTAGAGAAAGAAGACTGGCTCCAACCGCACATTATTGTCCAAGGAATTTCCTTCAGCAATGCGCCCCCCTCCCCCCTACCCCCCAAGGTTTGATTTTGAAGGCAAACATCAAGAAGATGATGGAAAGCACGTTCTGTTTTCATATGGGGATATAATCAAGAAACCCCAGTTGAAGAGACTGAGATCACCCAATGAAGAAAATAGTACTGATCATCAAGAAAAAGAGATGCCACGTTCCAAGAAAGCAAAAAGGAAGCCTAGATATCCTGATGGACCATCAACATCAATTATCAGTACTATTCCAGAGAAACTGAAGAACAGAATTTTGGAAGTTGGGGGTCAGAGGAAAGCATTGTATTTGTGTTTAAGAAGGTGTTAACACAGATTGATGTGAACACGCATTTCAGCAGGCTGCTGGTGCCATTTGAGCAGATCATTGATTGGGTTTCTGACTGATGAAAAGCAGGCTTGTTTTGACTATCCTAAAGTTTGAAATTGATGCCATTTTTGTTGATCCATCCCTTGATGAAGGCAAAATGAACCTGGGACAATGGGAGATGGGTTAAAAAAACGGTAATATTAGTCACAAACTTAGACACTCACAGGCAGTGCACCTGTGGGCATTTAGGAGGGATTTACAGCTTGGATTTGCCTTAATTTTAGTTTGATTAAGACTTGTTTATTTCTAAATTTGCACTTAGGCTAATTGTTCATTAGAGTCTTGTGAATTAAGGATATTTAGTTTGTTAGAGTATTGTCTATTAGTCTTCGTTCACTCATTTTAATTAAACATATTAATTCTTGCTTTTGTATTGGTCAAAGAATGTTAATTTCATTTGTAAAGAGTTTGAACAAAATTGATGCAAATGAAGTACATAATCAATAGTTGGGCCGTAGGGGATTAGTCGGGCCCCGTAAGGATTGACCCGGACACCCCTGTGTCGACAAAAAAAAAAAAAAAAAAAGAAGTACATAATCAATAGTTTCATATTTGGTTCTCAGCACTTTTAAATTGGTTGTTTTGGCCTTGCTTTCGTCACTGTTCTTAAATAGAGCTCAGTATAGTAATCCCCCTGTAAGTATAGTTATGTTGCCCTTTGCCCCCAAGATTAAAGGTCGAGCATTATTGGTCAGCTCCCCTTTAGCATACAAAGCATATACTCCTACTTTTATTCTTTTATTTTTTTGTCTTGCTTTCTACAATCTCCTATCATTTAACATGTTTAGAATAATTCTTTTAACCGTTGCTCAATCTTCTATTTCTTGCACTATTTATTTCGTCAGCCTTTATATTGCATTGCACTTTCTATTAAAAAAATTTTCCCCACCGAAAGAATAGGGAGTTAGCTCTAAGTTCCATTGATTAAACAAGAAATGGTAGATAGAAGGGGATAAAAACCAAAACCTTCTTTAAAATACAAGAGTAGATCTATTTCAATTAAATTTCAAAAAAGGGAATCATAATCTGTCAGTACTCTTAAAAAAAATTCTGTCAGTACTCTATGGCCTCCAAAAATACACATAGGATCCTCAGTACTACATTTTCAAATAGTAACTCAGTTCCATTTTTATATTTATGTTAAGTGTTTTGTTTATTTAATTTGTCATGTAATATTTATTTAAGTTTTTTCTACTCTTATGTGATAAGTGGGATTGTTACTGAATTTGACACTAAATAGTGGCATAGATTATAATCCTATGGATGCTTTCAGTCAACAATAGGCACATAGCTTGATTGCAGGCCTGTTGGTTTGTCGTAGGCAATGAGAAATAGAAACAGATTTAGGCCTTAGAATAACTAATATTGGCTGGTTTCTCTTTTTGTTTGATGCGGCTAAATTTGTTTACCAAGGATCTTCTTCAAAGGCAAAAAAAAGATGTGAAGAGCGCTCTGCAAAATCGTAAAAAGCTTCAGAGGAGGTTTTTGAATTATTCTATTGCCATATGGGGTTACGTGCCAAATATACACATACTGACCTGTGCTTCTATACCAGTTTTAGAAGAAAAAAAAAAGAGCAATTTAGGTGCATTAAAATACTTTTTCATTTTAAGCCTAGAAGATTTTAAGTTTATTTTAGGCCAAATTATTTAAGTTATAAAGTAAAAAATTGTGTCCGATGTTGGGGTTCTGCTTTCATCTGAATTGACACAGCAACATTGAGTTATTCTATTTGCAAAAGATTGCAGATAAAACTTTTATTTGAACTCTATAATTCAAATTATAAACCGTCTACTGGTTATGAAGTTCAAATGTTTACCTAAAACATGGGATTAATTCTCATTTCAACTTGCATGAGATCTTCAGTACCACTTTTCAGTCGCAATTCAATACCAACTTCTATATTTATACCAAGTGTCTTATTCTTTAAATTGTCATGAATTGTTTATTTAAAAGTTTTCTTTATCCTCACATGATAAATGAAATTTGGCACTGGATAATAGCGCAGAACATCCCAAGAACATCCCAACTGCATTTCAACTACCTATTGGTCCTTCCTCAACCCCTTGTACAATTGCCTCAACAATAATTATGCGTACTTTGTTCCACTCATGTGAAACTGCAAAACTACGACCATTTTCTGCTTGAAAATTAAATTGCTTGACTATGAAATGAGGAACTTAAACAAAACTAGTATCCAGCTCCATCCAAATCAAATAAACCATTTCCAAATAGGAAGACAAAATAAAATACAAAAAAGAAGGAATGGCCCCTTAGAGTCCTCATTCATTGCTTAGTGCAAATTTGAATCTTGGACGTGATATTTATGGGTAGGAAAAGTACGGAAAGGGTGACATGGATTAAAAAGAATACAAGAGAAGGGAAAAGTTAATTCTAAAAATTGCACAAAAAATATGTAATTGAAAAAGCAGCCACAATTATACAGGGTGATCTACTAATAACTACACTGTGTCAGCTTATAGTGTAGCCACAAATCACAATTAGTTCACTTATAACATGTCGAGGACTTGCTTTGACATACGATTAGTAATTCTATAATTTTTTAAATCTTGGATATAACACAATTTACATTTTTTTTGGCAGTTTAATTAGAAATTCTTATTACCCATTTAATACTATTTCATTCTAATTTTTTTTTTAAATTAAATTTTTATTTCAGTGCAGCAAATAATAAGTTCCTCTCACAAACGTCTAATTTTCCGAACAGAAGGCATTCCTATTCTATCCAGTCTAATTGCCCCGCGAGCTAGCCTCGGGAGCATATGAAAGCCGTCGTAGACCTTGAGTTGCTGATTTATTAACACAAATTACATTAAGTGAACGTACAACATATGCACAGCATGGACTAATTTTGATGCTAGAATGAAGTTCAAAACATATTTTGGGTTTTTTTTTGACATCTGCACTTAATTGCTGAGTAGCATGAGATTTGTTTGTGGCTACAAAGCCTACAATGTATGCAGGCATAAGATGCAAAAGTGTTACATCTTATATTCACTCTGGCTCCTCCTAACACTTTTGCAAGTTTATTCATTTCCATCCTAACTTGGGTACTCTAGACCTCTTAACTTTAGTGAGGTGTACATGATTATTTTTCACCTTTAAAACTATAAGATCTTTATATGAAAGAGTGATAGACTTCTTTGGAAAAAGTAGAATTTACAAGTAAAATTACCCCATGAAAACAAAACTATACTGGGGTAGTGCGGCAATAAAAAAAAAACCCACAAGGGAAACACTGTTATGAAACAATTTAAAGTGTGGATGTCCATTTGTATTCCCAAGAGGATTAATTCATGATTTATGACTATATTATGTATAGAAGTTACAATCCATAAATTTACTCATGTAGTGGAGAAACTGTTTCATAAGTTTTTTTCATATTCTTGTAATAGTGGGTGTTTAAGAGGATTGATGTTCCTTTAATCTTGTAGTACCTATATATAGAGGTACATTGACATCCTTTAGTAGGACTTTTGGTATTAGTTGGAATCATAAGAATATCATTTTCCATTTCTCTACATCTTTCTTTAATATCTCCATTTATACTATAGTAGTTTATTAGTTTTACAACACGTTATCAGCACGAGTCTCTACTTTTGAGAAAAAGGTGAAAACGGAGTCTCTATCTTGAGTAAAACTGAAACAGGAGATTTTGCCAAAATTCTGCCTGCATTTCTTCAAGTAGCTTCTGAGGTAAATTTCTGACCCACAAACTTATTTCAATTTCTTATGGTTAATATTTAAATTATCGCAAAATACAAGTACCTACTGTTGAGCAACCACTAAACACAAACATATATTGTTTGACATCTTTGATGTAATATTTCTCCTTTTAATTCTACTTATTTATCTTTATAATTATTTGTTATAAATACTTATATTCTGATGCATTGAGTTTTAGAGATGCTATTATAAAAAATCAATTATGTTTGAGGATTCACTTGTCCTTTGAAATACTTAAAGAAAAAATTCGACCACCTGAAGATGGTCGTTTTTTAACAAAAATATTTGGCCACTAGAAGATGGTCATTATTTTAAAAGCCTGGTATGATAAATTTACTTGTGGCTACAAGAACATAATTATACAATTTTCAAAATTACTTCTCAGTTGAAATTGTGTCGAGAAAATTTTACTCATAAGATATATTGAAAATGATATTTTCCACAATTGATTTCTCGAATATGCTCCTGTAGTAGCAATATTAAGAGAAATTTTGAGAAGTACACTTATTGCATGCTAATTCTAGTCCATTCCCAGAAGTGAATGCGACTAAATTTCAATTTATTAGTTATAATTGTTGCCATGACTATGATTTTGGTAAATATATATTTTACCATGACAAGAGAAAAAGTTACCACTTGAAGTGGGATAATAATGATAAGGACAAGAAAGTAAGGATCATGAAGATAAATGTCCTGAAGTACATTTGACGAATCAAAATTATAATAGCATTTTCACATGGTAAATTTCTTTAAACACCTTGAAGGTGTATGATAATTGATTTAATTAACTTTTCCTCCTGAAGAAGAAATGGATATTAAACATTTGGGATCAAAGGATTATAGTGATGATATTTATCCCATAAAAATTATGGTGACAATGATATGTGTCTCATTAATAAATGCTACTATATACACTATTTTCCAACAAAAGAGACAAACACAATCAGTGGTAGTGCTTAAGTGATTGAAAACTCCAGAAGAGCCACTGTTATATTTCTCCTCGTAGGAGAAAAGTTTATGATAAATAAAACACTACTTTTTATCATGTTTCGAAAAATTTATTGAATTTGAATATCCATCGAAATGGATATCAAATTGAGACACTAAATAAGACAAGAATAGAGATCATGTTTAGAAATCAAGTGAGATAAAGGTTCATTATCTCATAATAATCATTCGAGAGAGAAACGGTTATCAATATAGTTGTCTTCATTCTCATTTGATTTATAATCATCACCTGCAGTAAATCAGAAATTTACTGATCCCAATGAATACATGATCTAACGAAAGTGAAAATATTTGAGAGCCGACAAGTATTTATACATACCCCCTTTATATTATATATGGCTCCAAAAGAAATTTAAAATTTATATCGAGTATGAATCACCTTTTATAATTAAATATAGTAAAATATTAATGGGTGATCTATTTAATGATTTATTTATTCTGATGAGTTACAATTCCCGACATCAGGGGGAGGAAGAAATCAATCGAAAGAAAAGCATCTGAAAAATTGGATTTCCTCGATCCTCAATAATGTGAACTAGAAGTTCAAGAAATTCTTCATTTGTTGAAAGTTGCAAATCAATTGTCAGATATATTTATCGACTCCAGAAGAGTCATTAAATCAACTATTTCTGCAGGAAATACTCTAGCTAAAATTGATGTCCCTTAAGGACATGTACAAGTGCTACAAATAAATTTAAGGTCGGCCTATCTAAATAAGGCATAAATTGATTTCAAATATCTCCAGAGATTAAATAAATGTCATGACAAAATTTAATCTCTTGAAGAGGTCGCTCCTGAAGAGCCAACTCCTGAAGAGAACGAAATCATAGAAAATTTAATTGGAGCCTAATAAAATGTAACACTTGATATTATAGAAGTTGATGAGGATTATGGATCTAAATTGATTGATGAATGTCGGTATAGAAATGATTGGCCAAAATGAAAAGACGTGATCCAATCTGAATTAGACTCACTAGTTAAAAGAAAAGTTTTGGACTTGTAGTCCAAACACCTGAAGGTGTAAAGCTAGTAGGATATAAATGCGTATTTGTGAGAAAAAGAAATAAGAAAAATGAAATTGTAAGGTAAAAAGCAAGACTTGTAGTCCAAGAATTTTCACAAAGGCTTGGATTTGATTATGATAAAAACGTATTCACCTGTAGTGGATGCTATCACATTTAGATATCTTGTGAGTTTTGCAGTTCATGAAAAATTAGATATGCGTCTAATGGACGTCGTTACTGCATATTTATATGGGAATCTTCAAAATGATATTTATATGAGAATCCCCGAAGGATTCAACATGCCTAAAGCATGCAAATCAAATTCTAAAGATATTTATTCTATTAAATTACAAAGGTCTTTGTATGGCCTCAAACAATCTGGACGTATGTGGTATAACAGCTTCAATGAATGTCTAACTAAAGAAGGTTATACCAATGATCCAATATGTCCATGTGTTTTTATCAAGAAAAATAGATCAAATTTTGTGATAATTGCTATATATGTTGATGATTTAAATTTGATTGGAACTCCTGAAGAGATTCAAAATAGTGTTGAATATTTGAAGAAAGAATTTGAGATCAAAAATTTTGGAAAGACAAAATTTTGCCTTGGTTTACAAATTGAGCATTTGAAAGGTGGAATTTTTGTCCACCAAACTATTTATATTCGGAAGGTATTAAAGCGATTTTATATGAATAAAGCACATACATTGAGTACCCCAGTGGTTATCAGATCATTAAATCCTAATAAGGATCCTTTTAGATCACGAGAGGAAGATGGAGAGATACTTGGTCTTGAAGTACCATATCTCAGTGCAATTGAAGAATATTGGAATGCAACGATTAAAAGATCTCAAATGATGTTTGCATCAGGGGAAAAAATTAATACACAGGAATAGTGTACTCTTTTTCCTTCACTAGGATTTTTGTCCCGATGGATTTTTCTCTAATAAGGTTTTAACGAGACATATTCTTTGTGTGATGGACATCCAAGGGGGAGTGTTATGAAACAATTTAAAGTGTGGATGTCCATTTGTATTCCCAAGAGGATTAATTCATGATTTATGGCTATATCTACTCATGTAGTGGAGAAATCGTTTCATAAGTTTTTTCATATTCTTGTAATAGTGGGTGTTTAATAGGATTGATGTTCCTTTAATCTTGTAGTACCTATATATAGAGGTACATTGACATCTTTTAGTAGGACTTTTGGTATTAGTTGAAATTATAAGAATATCATTCTCCATTTCTCTACATCTTTCTCTAATATCTCCATTTATACTATAGTAGTTTATTAGTTTTATAACAAACACATTAATTTAGCTTACTAAATATTATTTTCATCAAGACATTGGAGTACACTAAAACATTTCATCTGGCTTCATTACGAAAAGTGATCTCTATCATTTTAACACTTTAATCCATACTACGGTCTTTGTTTTTTTCCAGATAACTTTTGAAACTATATGAGGCCTATTTGAAAAAGTGCTAGATTAATCAAGGAGATAAAGTAAAATTTACCAATAAAAATACCTAATAAAAGTCCCGTTTGATCCTTATTCAATACACATGATAACACCATTGAAAATGGTTTCTTTTGGAATTGTCAAAGATAACATGAAAGAATTACCCGAAAGATCTTATTTATAAAATTCAAATTAAAAGAACAATTTTATGGGCATCAAAGGAGACCGTGTTGCATGGAATATTGAACACCCTGCGGAGTATGGCCAAAACAGAGTTATACGAGTTTACCATTATTTCTCAACATTATTTTAACTGTCTTTATTTTGCAGTAAAGTTAGGTAGAATCCACTTTTTCCCCGTAAGATGCTAGAATAAAACACTCGAGACTGCAAATGATTTCTATTATCCAAATTACGTTTAACCGCCTTACACAACCCATACTAGTACAAAATCCACCTCTTCGTTCCCTTTCGATTCCATGAGCTTTTGTTTCTTCTTTTTTTTCCTTTCACTATCAAAAATTATATACACACCGTCCCAATAATTCATCTTAGAGACTTTAAAGTACAATTGCTGAACCATTTTTTTTTCACTTCCAAGATGTTTTAGTCTTTTCATTTTTTCGTTGGATATCAATAGTTCAGGAATCCCCTGTAGTCAGTATAGAATTGGTGATTGATCTTCAAGAAGACCTTCAAGAATTTGAGCAGAAAAAAGAGAGGAACAACAGAGACAGAGATGGATACAGGGGGAGGAAAGAGAAAAGTGAATGTTCCTGAAGCCGGCGACAGAATTCTTGATCCCAATGCACCAGCACCACCAGCAGCGGTACAAATCCCTCCGAACTTCAAAACGGCCATCACAAACTTGGGAGGTTCAGAGCCAGTGTTGTTGGCGGAATTGACTTCATTGGACATTGTGGACAGAATGAATGATGACTATTTCTTGATATCAATTCAAGAAATCAATAAGCACCCAATCTTGACAGAAGCCCAGAGGAATTCTCTTGAAAACGGAGATGCGGAAGTGGGTGCAATTTGTATCCAACCAGCAATGGCTAAATCCGAGATAAGCATCTCAAAACATGACAATTCCAACTATGCATTGAGTGGCTGGAAAGACCTTGTCGAGACTTACAGGCCGATTCTGACTACAGCAAAACGGATGCAATTATGGTCTTTCAAGAAGATACAGCTTGGATTTATAATGCTACTTGAAGATGACAGTCAAGAGGTTGGATTGAATATGTGAATTCATAGTCTTGATCTTGGTATCATTTTGCACTAAATAAGGGAATCCTAGCTAGCTACTTCTTGTTGATCAGTATTCCTAATTTTTGCACTATTTTTTTTTCCCAACAGATTCAACATCAGACGAAGGCTCAAGAAGTTCTTCCCGATGGCATCAAGCATCGCATCAGTTCCACTGGAGGTTCAGAACCACTTTTTGTGGTGGAAAAGAAATTGTTCAAGACTGATACGGAGCATCTATTTTCAATACCGTTGAAAGGAAGGAAGAACGAATTCTTGAAGGAAGAAGAACGGGAACCTTTTGGAGTCCCGTACAGCAGAGCAACGATTGAGGCGGTTTTGATTGGATCATCAGCCGATGAAGAATTTAGGGTCAATTTGAAGCATCGGGGCAAAACGTATTCCCTAGATGGTGGTGACTGGAGCAAATTTGTGAAGAAACATAGGCTCAAAGTGGGAAAGAAAGTGCGCTTGTGGACGTTTAGGCCTGCAAACGAAAGTGCTGGTTTAGACATCGGAAACTATCGTTCAGAGCCTGGATTTGCATGCGTTACATTTCAATGAGAGGAAGCAACACGAATTCGCATATCCATGTTGTTTTAGGCCTCAAGATTGCTGTTTTCATCTTTCAAATTTGGTATTGTTGGTGGGATTTCTTGACTGTATTCAGTAATCATTCTGATAAAAAAAAATCAGTATCTGAAAATTTTAGGCATTCTTGTAGACACAGCTTTCAATCCTTAGGCGTTTCAGGGTTTCTCAGGTTGTATTCGTGTTCATCAATTGCCAGAAAGGCACAATCCTGACTGTAAGAATCTTCTTCCAAGAGTTACTCGCATTAACGAACTTCAATTTTTTAACTGTTGTGTTAGACCTTTTTTTTTCTTTTTTCTTTTAATATCCACTTCTATGAGCAGTTTCATTTGTATTTTTGTTTTAATGTATGAAGAAATTGAAATTTTGGCTGGCAAAGTAATTATTGGCAAAATACTGAGGATGCAAAAATTTTTGAATCGGCTAAAATGTCAAACTGTGAGTCCTTTTTTCCTCCCAATAGTGCAATTCTTTCTTTTAATCAATAGTGCAAATTACTACATTCCGCGTGACCAATTATACTAGATAATTTTGTTAACAACAAATTTGTACACACAGAACAACAATATGTATACCTCCACATGACACATGTTCTGATGTGAAACCCCGATCTAGACAACCAAAACACCATGGCTTAGGCAGCGAAAATTTGACCCAACTAATCCCTAGAAGTCACGAACAATTTTGATATTATCTCAACCCGCGACTACTCGAATTAACGAACCAAATTGGAGATAGTAGAACGCCACAATCAAGGAGATACTCGATTGATAAGTTCGGGTGAATAACTTGAGAAGATTCTCAAGTATTCAAAGGAAACTCTCTTGCCAAAGAGAAAGTGAAAACTCACTAATTGTATTTAATAGCCAAAAACTGATCCCAAAACAAAGAGGAAGTGGGGCTATTTATAGCCCTTACAAGCATTAACCCTAATCCAAAAATTGACCAAACTACCCTACATACTTAAGGAAGATTTTGGGCCTCACTTACTAACAAATGGGCCGCAATTAAACTAGCTTAATTACCTAGACTTTCTAAAGTGAGAAATAACCAAAATCAACGAGGAAAATCAAATAATCCTACTAAACTCAAGTATTCGTGCAATCAACTGGTCTTCACTTGAATCTTCCAATTCCCCATGTGCTTGAATGGGCCTTGGTCTTTATATTCTCATCATTCCCCTCCTCTTAAAGGCGATTTGTCCCCAAATCATGACTCTCTTACAAAACAAAAGTGATGAGAGCATGTGTATAGTCACCAAGCAGCCTGCATGTCGCCTTCTTAAGCGAAGAATGATCATGACATCCTTGTGTGGAACAAGGACAACTCGTGGTGGTGGTAGATACATGTTGCGGACAGCAAGATTTCCATGACAATGGTCACACAAGCGACGTCTCAACTCTATGGGTGGATCGTGAGCGGACGCCCGGTGAACCAAGGTTTGGTTGGGCTGCGAGTTGTACGCATCAAGACGTGCAAACACTGCATCAAAGGCCAATGTAACTCGACTAGTGTTGGTTGGAATTACTTGACCAGCACTCTCTTCGCAGATCTCTATGGTTGCGGGTATTGCACACTGCAAGATGAATGATATCTGACCACGAACAACCTGCACAAATGAAAACACGTTAAACACCACCAAGGTGGAACGATCCAGCTCCCAGTGCCCGATGTTGTCCTCAGGCTTAGCGAGCAGGATCAATGGTCGCCCTTTCTTTTCCTCGCCTTCTAATCGATCCAACTCCCATTCCCTCTGTAAAACATTTTGGTCCTCTCGAACTTGTGTAGGTGAGAGTGGAACAAGTATGATCCTTATCCCTTTATGCATGAACGAGTATTTGTTGGAATGACCTTCATAAGTAACCTCGCGATCAAATTGCCAGGTCTTCCTAGAATAAGATGGGCAGCTTGCATAGGAACCACGTCACACACCAACTCATTCTCATATCTCCCAATGTTAAACTTCACAGAAACCTGCTTGGACACTCGCACTTCGCCGCAATCACTAAACTATTGAAGCTTATATGGTGTAGGGTGATCTTGGACAGGTAGGTGTAACTTCTTGACAAATAAGGCACTGGCGACATTGGTACAACTTCCTCCGTCGATAATCAAGCTACACACTTTCCCGTTAACTAGACATCGGGTATAGAAGATGTTGGTACGCTGCTCTTCTTCATTTGTGCGTTGAGCACTCAATGCCAACCTTGTAACAAGGCCTAGTCCAACTGGTTGGTCAGGGGCAATTATCTCTTCTTCCTCAACCAATGGTGGCATGCCTTCATACTCATCCTCCTCATCCGTTAGCACTTCACCACTTGGAAGCATGAGCATGGTCCTTCGGCTTGGGCATTGGGACGCGATGTGACCGAAACCTTGACACTTAAAGCACTTAGTGTCGCGGTTTCTAGGTTTAGATACCCCTAGATCAGCCTTAAATTCGGCCCTTTGGGTCGGTGTTGAAGATGACGAACCAGGCACCCATGCTCCATTCGAAACCCCACTTGCCTTAGCGGACTTTTGCTCGCTCGTGTGGGTAATCTCGCCTTTATACTTCGGAGTTCTCCAATTTCCAGATTGGGCGTTGGAGCTTTGGTGGGGGATACCCCTCCTCTTGAGCCTCCTTTCCACCTTGATAGCTTTGTCCAATAATTCATCCATGTCAAGGTAATGTTGGAGCTCCACAACATCTGCAATTTCAGCGTGTAGTCCTCTCAAGAAACGTGACATGGTTGCTTCTATATCCTCCCGAACATCAGCCCGCAGCATGGCCATCTCCATCTCCTTGAAGTAATCCTCAACCGTCATACTACCTTGGGTGAGAGTTTGCAATTTATGGTGCAAATCCCTGTGGTAATACGCTGGTATGAAGCGCTTCCTCAGGATCCTTTTGAGTTCTTCCCAAGTGCGAATGAGTGGTTCTTCATGTCTCCTTTGTCTGGGGTGAATCTGATCCCACCAAACGGCTGCGTATTCAGTGAACTCAATGGTTGTCAACTTCACTTTTTGGGACTCTGAGTAGTGGTTGCAGTCAAAGAGCATCTCAATCTTCCTCTCCCATTCCAAATATGCTTCAGGGTCCGACTTGCCTGGGAAGGTAGGAATTTTGAGCTTGATTCCCTTTAGTTCATCATCCCATTGATTAGGGATGCGTTTATAATTCCGGAATCGGTTTCCATCTGCCATGTCCTCCTCATTGTTCGAATCACCTAACTCCTCCACGTATGGTTGTCTCTTGGAGGCATTCTTGCCTAGGGTTGATTGCTCCACCTTATCCTCCAGTGTATCAATTCTCTGAGCCATGCGATCAATGGCGCCTGTTAATGCTTCAAGAATATGTTTCATGTCATAAGGGTCACTTGTCGCATGAGTGTGAGACATGTTTATAGAGTACCTGCAAGGGTCAACAAACAGTTAGTAGAAACTGCCTCACTCACTCCCTTAGTGTATCACTCACCCTCGTGTATGTCACTCAAAGCGCTCCAATGGACTTACCAAACACCTTTACCTGTTGGGTTAGGTAGTTTGAGAAATGCTGCTCAAGCCCAAATAATTGTCACCAACTTCTTCCTCAAGAGTAATCACAAAAATATAGGAGAAAATGTAGGAAAGTGTTCCTAGAATCTAGGAAGAGAATATAGGAGAGTTTCCTAAAGTGGATGAGAGAATATAGGAAAGGTCCTAAAAATGGATGAGAGAATTTTAGGAGAGTTTCCTAAAAAATGGATGAGAGAATTTAGGAAAGTTTCCAAAAAAATGGATGAGAGAGTTTAGGAAAGTTTCCTAAAAAGGTAGGAGAGAGAGTGTCCAAGTGAGTACAAAGAGTTATCCAAGTGCTTTACTTAGTTTCCTAATTGATTTTGGAAACAAGTTAGTTTTTGGAAACCTTTTGAAAATCCTCTTCCTCTTGAACAACTTTTGGTAACCTTCTTGAAACAACTTTTGGTAACCTTCTTGAAACAACCTTTGGTAATCTTCTTGAAACAACTTTTGGTAACTTCCAAATTCTACTCCAAGAAAGATTGCACAAATCAGATTTGGTTCTCTATTCAAAACAATTCGGTTGCCCCTTTCTTTCCTTTCCTTTTTTTTTTCTCTTGCCAACAACTATCAACCACGACACAAAACAAGGAAGTCCACAAATAATAACTACCAAGAACTCCAAGATCTTTCAAGAACTTTCAAGGAAGTTGTCAGGAACTTCAGAAATTTCAAGATTGTGATCAAGAATGCAAGAAACTCAAGATTATTGTAAGTTCTCTTCAAGATTCACAAAATTCCAACAATTTTTGCCAAAATCCAGATTTGAAAACCAAGTAAACAAGTTGGATAACACAAACAACAAGGCTGGACAGATTTGTATTCGGATGAACAGTAACTATGAACAGTGTCGGTGAACAGTAATGATGAACAGTGTTGGTGTGAACAGTACCGGTGAACAGTGACTCTTTTTTTGTTTTTTTTTTTGTTCTAAACAAACGAACAGATTGGGATAAACATATATGACTCGAAATAAACGAAATAAAAAAAAAAGATATAACCTGGTGGTTGTCGACTAGCTCTGGTACCAACTGATGTGAAACCCCGATCTAGACAACCAAAACACCATGGCTTAGGCAGCGGAAATTTGACTCAACTAATCCCTAGAAGTCACGAACAATTTTGATATTATCTCAACTCGCGACTACTCGAATTAACGAACCAAATTGGAGGTAGTAGAACGCCACAATCAAGGAGATACTCGATTGATAAGTTCGGGTGAATAACTTGAGAAGATTCTCAAGTATTCAAAGGAAACTCTCTTGCCAAAGAGAAAGTGAAAACTCACTAATTGTATTTAATAGCCAAAAACTGATCCCAAAACAAAGAGGAAGTGGGGCTATTTATAGCCCTTAAAAGCATTAACCCTAATCCAAAAATTGACCAAACTACCCTACATACTTAAGGAAGATTTTGGGCCTCACTTACTAACAAATGGGCCGCAATTAAACTAGCTTAATTACCTAGACTTTCTAAAGCGAGAAATAACCAAAATCAACGAGGAAAATCAAATAATCCTACTAAACTCAAGTATTCGTGCAATCAACTGGTCTTCACTTGAATCTTCCAATTCCCCATGTGCTTGAATGGGCCTTGGTCTTTATATTCTCATCATGTTCATGTACATGATTAATAGTGGCAAATTAGTCCATATTTTTATCGTATTATTATGTGAGAGTATGGTTGTATAATAGTGGATATAAATTTATATCATTTGCAAGGACAAATGAGTCCATTCATATATTATCTTTTTAGTATAGGATTATATACTAATGAGAGTATAAATTTGTATCATTTTTAAGATAAATTGGTCTAAAATTTTATCATGACATTTTTTTAGTCGTCCCTGCCTAATACCATCAATCATGGATCCAATCCTTCAATGAACCAAATGAAACTTTAATAGCCGGATGGCCAAGTGGCACTAAAAGTGGGTTGAAGAAATGTGTATAACATCCAACTTTTCTCCAAGTTCCATTCGTAATCGGACAGGATTTCCCGACATTCGACAACACATCCACCCAACTTTCAGATCCGATTGGCATATGGAAATTCGCCAATCCAATACCAATAGCCATGTATATATATAGTTGATATTTGGGCATATTGCCAAGCCTTTAACCTTAAAATTGCCCTACAATCTTAACTCATCATCCCAGCTGCCGAACCTCTGCAAACTAAGTCAAACTCATCCAATGGCAAACTGGTCCGATCTCCAACATGATATGTTGGGATTCATAGCCCAACACCTGGACAAGATTGAAGATTATGTGGCTTTTGGCGCAGTTTGCAAGTCATGTCGAGCAGCGGCCAGTGAGAAAAATTTCAAGGGCCTCCGACCATGGCAGCAGGTTCCCTGCCTCACGCTTTCTGCGAATGATGATTTCAATCGGGAGCTCTATAGTTTGATGGAGAAACAAGTCGTTGCTAAGGTGAGCTTGCCTCAACTTAAAGGCAAGAAGTGTTATGAATCTCTAGGATGGTTGTTGACTATAGGACAACAAGGGGAGATAAGCCTGTTGAATCCCTTCTATGGTGTTGAAGTTGAGTTACCAAATCAAAATACTTTTCCTGAATATGATTTATATGAGATGGATCCTGATATCTTTGTACGTAGGATGGTTTTGTCATCGAGGCCTAGTCGCGAGTCCCTAGAGGACGATGACTTTGTGGTGATGATCATCTGTGGAGGGGTTGGATTCTTGGCTTTCTGGAGGCCAAAGGATCTTTGGTGGAATAGGATGGAGACCAGAAACTCTTCCCATGCGGATGTCATATATACCAATGGCCAGTTCTACTCAATTGATCATATGGGCAATGTTGTGGTTTGTGACGTTTTGGAGGCAAACCCTACTGATCAGGCTCGAATAATTGCTCGGTTTAGCCCTGAATTATGGGACAACAAAGAGTTATACTTAGTAAAATCTTCATCTACAGATGATGAACATTTTCTGGTTGTCACACGAGACAACATCCCCAATTATGAGGACAAAAAAGGCTTTGAATTGGATAAACCGATCTATGGCACAACCGAATTCCAGGTGTTTGAATTGGTTTCTACAGCAGGAGGAGAAAAAGAGATTACTTCCCGTTGGAAAGAAATCAAGAATTTGGGAAGCAGATCAATTTTTCTTGGCCATAGTTCTTCAATGTGCCTGGAAAACAACAAATTGGCCCCCGGAATCACACCCGGTCATACATACGATGCATGGGCAGCATATGTTGAAATTCCTGAAGGCGGCGGCAAGGACATGGGAGTCTACAACTTGGAAAAAGGAGTAACTGCGCCCTTGTATGATGCCCCCTTAAGGCTTAGCCGAACCTGCCCATCTCTTTGGATTACACCAAATTTTTAACATTTGTATCACTACCCTGTGATCTGTTCATGTGAATCTCGAATGATGTATTTTCTCCCTCGTAGATTTACCGCTCTCCATATCTTTCCTAGTTCAGGACCTTGTGCAGAAGTTCTACTGATAACTGTTTGTTTTTCTAATATAAAATCGCTTTTTATTGTTCTTGTTGGGAATTAATATTATTCAGAACATGTTAATTCTACACTTTATGAATTACCTTGTAATAATCATTGCCATTAATAGTCCAGAATTTAAAATTGGACCTTGAATTTGGAGTTTTCTACTTCATTACTACTTTGGGTATTTGGTCGCAGTTATATCGATCATTGGCTGTAGTCCCTCAAACATTGCTGACGGGTTTTTACTACAAGTGCAAGTTTAAATCCGATTTTATACCCGTTGTCTGCAAGTATACAAGTCAATCAAATAATATAGGGCATGTATCGGGTCGATCCCACGAGAAGCAATGTCTACAAGTACTAGGTCCTTATTTTCCTTATTATTTAGACTTATAATGAATTTGAGCAGAGAAATGATATTGCTGCTGTCTACAATTCTGAGTTAACAAATGCAAGATACAAATGGAGGTTTTTTCACTTAAAGACTTAAATCTAGGGATATAGATTCCACTTATGACACAAAAGATCTGATTTAATAAACTTAACGCTTGTTACTACTCTTGTTTAATCAGGGATTCATTTCCAAAAATTACTAAAATATCATTCTCATGATTAAAATGGCCTAGAACAACTTAGTTTTTCCTAATTTCTTGGTAAATAACTAACTCTGTTCTTGTTCATGCATGAAATGCAGATTTAATCCACTTGAATGTATTTCTATTCTCATGAATATACAACTCAAGCTCTACTCATGTTATTCCATTTTTACTGCCATTTCTCAATGAGTAATAACAACTATAATCTTGCTATTAGTGATCAACAACAACAAGTAATCACTCATGCACAAGTAGACGAGTTATTACAAGATATAACAAATGTAAGTCACATTCAATTCATATCACTTGGCCATAAGTTTCATCTACTCCCTAGATATAGAAATTTAGCTACTCATGGATGATATCACAATCAAACTCATAACTTCATTAATGAAAAACATCTCAAGTTACAAGTACAAGAAGGTTAAGAAAAGCTTAGCCAAGTTAATAGTGAAACTCTTCAATTTCTGCTATGTCTTTCACTGAAAATGATTACAAGATGAAGTCTCCAAGTGCTCCTTCAAGAACTTCTAGCTAGAGAGAAAATGTTACAAGAAGAAAACTAGCTACGTATGGTCCTCCTTGACCTCTCCTTGGTTGCTCTGCATAAAAGCTAATAGAAATTGCTTTTTTTTTTCACCTCCTCATGATTCCAAAATCTCAAAGTTGTTAAGAAAGTCAAAATGAATGATTTTTTACTTTGACAATAAATCATATTGTCCTTCTTTTTACCTCAGAAGCATGTGTCACCGAATTCTCTTACCAAAGATAGCTGGAAAGTAGTGTGAAAAGTAAAAAAACCGGTTGTGCCACTTTCAGAGGAGAGAGGCAGATCCGAGCCCTGGATCCGAGGGGTTCAACACGATCCGAGCTCAGATCAAAGCTAATCCGAGGCCTTTCTTACATGGATCCGAGCTCGGATCGTCTGTCCTCGGATCCACTACTCCAGAAGTACAAACGAGGGTTCGAATCGTTCTTGTTGCACACGGATCCGAGCTCGGATCTGTGGAATTCAGTACTTCATCTTCTCTTTTGTTCTCCATCTTCGTTCCTTGTTTCCTTTGCTCATTTTTCATCACTACTACTTGTCTCCTCTTAATCATATGTGTGATGTTCATGCATCGATAACCTTCAAAATATCACAAGTTAATGCATTAATCCATTCATTTTGCAAGTTCCCATTATTCAAACAACACTTAAGCAATTTGTACCAAAAAGAGTTCCATTGTGGCTTTAATTCTCTCAAAACATACCAAAAGTTCATGCCAAACTTGTAAAAAAAGTACATTAAATATTCACTTATCACTAGCTCCATAGATGTCTGACCTCTCCTTCTTTTTCTGTATAAAAACTGCTCAAAAGCTCCTTTCCACTAGTCAAATTTTCACCTCTGGATTCCCAAATCTAAATTTTGTTAAGATAGTCAATAACAAATATTTTTGACTTGACAATAACCCATCCGTTCTACCCTTTCTCTTCTGAAGCATATGCAACCGAATTCCCTTGCTAAATATAGCTGGAAAGTAGTATGAACACAAGAGAAATGGCTGAATAAATTGCAAAATTTCGGCTACAAAACGCTACTTGACAAAACGCGGCTTCAAGCCACATTTTGATGACTCGTGTTTTCAACTCTATGCTTTTGGCCTCGTTTCAACTGTGATTTTCTCTATGATTGAGGCCGAACTAGCTTTTGTGGAAAACATAAAAATTGTAGTCCTTTAAATTAGCTTTATAATGCTTCAAGAATCATTCAAATCGGGGATTTGTAAACTGAGATATGATCAAAATACTATCACCTGGTCAAACCCCTATTTCAGTCTCGTCCATAGAATGCAGCTTCTGTATTTTGACTTTTTCACCAAGAAAACAATAGAATTGGACTTCGATGTCTTCATACCAAATTTATATCTCTCTCTTAGCTTCAAAATGGTATAAAGATCACCTCAATCTAATATGTGTAGCTCCAGATATAGCCGAAATACCGAAGAGTGTCAAAAGTGTCTTGAACTGCATTTCTTCAATTAAACATTTTTCACTTCATTTCGTCTTTATACACTTCAATTCATCACTAATCTTCAGATTTCTTCTCAATTCATACCCTTTGATGATTGAATCATTGATCCTGTAAGAAAATGAAGTTCTTACCCTTAAAATCAATAGAAATGCAATGTTAGCCACTTTAATAAAAAATGTATATTTTTACTAAAATCCTAATTATTTTAGTTCTAAACTAGATTAAACTACTGAAATTAACTGATAAAATAACACGTAAAATATACTCTCATCAAATATTCCCACACTTGAACCATTGCTTGTCCTCAAGTAATTATAAATACAAACCAACAATGATTCAATATTTTTGAAGATAAACATATGTGCTCAACTCAACTTCATTTTCTCGAATCAAGGTAAATAACCATTATGTGATTTTTCTTTAATCCTCAAGTACTTATAACAAGTAAAAGAGAGCCAAATATATCATAATTATGCTAATTCAACTCAATTTCTCATTCTTATCCAATTTCACAAGCAAGTAACTCATATAATCAATAAGAATGCTAACTAATCTCATGATCATTTTCTTCTTTTTCTTAAAGAGGGATTTATTCTTTTTTTATATATTTTAATTTTTTTGATAGTTAAATACTACTTAAGTTGTGAGAATGTCTTTTGACGCGAAGATCGACATTTTTAGATGAAGATCGCCGTTTACTCAATATTTCACTTACTCAAGTTGTTTTTCTTACTCTTAATCTAAGTACCGTTTTACGTAAAAGTCGACATTTGTAGATGAAAACTCCCGGTTACTAAGTACAAGAACCATTAGAATAGAATAACTCTTATTATTATTATTATTATTATTTTCTTTTCTTTTCTTTTATTTATATATATATTTTTTATTTTTTTATAACAATCATATAGAGAAATAATAAAATTCCCTCTAAAGAATAATCATGAGAAGAGTGTGACACTTATTGACCATATTAATTTCTTAACTTATAAAATAAAATAAAAAGAAGAAATTTCATCAAATATGCAAAATGTAGGTATAGTTTTCTCCACTTTATTAGATATACTTTCCTACAAATGTAAAAAATATAATCACATAGTGGTCATTTCCAAATTAACTGAGAAAAGAATTTTCAAAACCACACATATTTATTCCAAAAGGATAATTGACAAAATTTTATTTGTTTATTATGATTATTATATATATATGTATAAGGTTTTGGAAAAATTTTAACAGAATTTTTCCTTAAAAGTGGACTAAACTCCCTGCCAGCAAATCCAAAATTGACAACATTTAAGCCAAGTAATATTTTCAACTACTTGTCCACACATTAAACATAAAAAAACTACTAAAAGTACCACATATGTCTTCCCCCACACTTAGAATACACATTGTCCTCAATGTGTAGGGAAAGAAAAGAAACAAAAGTAAGAACAAGTTACTTCCCAATTGAGATGGCTGCGGTCCAGTTCAACCTTGAATCACGAACTATCGACCGCTCAACCATGCCTCGCCGCAGACTGAATATGGCTAATGATGATGTTAGGCAGTAAAATTCGAGCATAAGGAGAAGTCCGATTATGAAACATATAATCAAAGAAGTAGATGTCGCTCTTGCGAACTTCCATGTGTCCCGTCTTTTTGGAAATGACATTGTGAGCCATCATATAAATTATGAGACAATGGCGAGGTTCGAAAACATTCGCCAATATAGTCTCCTTCCTCGTAGAGCGAAAAGGTTAGTATTCAAGACCAAAGCCAACGATGGATCCTACCTCCTATTTGGGGGAACAAACCCCTTCTTTAAATCAACTGGACGTCCTTCATCCATACACCCTAAAATAGCAGTCAATTGTTGTCGTGACAATATGATTCGTCTCCCACGCACCCAAGACTGAACCATTTCACCAGTGTGGCACGCCTTACTCTCAATTTTGACGTAAAACTCTCGCATCAAGTCGGGATAATAATGATTGGGTAGGATGAGAATCGGAGCCCACCCAAGTTGAGCAAAAGCCTCCGAGATGCGATACACTATCTCAACCTCTGGACTAACGTGCATCTCGAATAAGAACTCCAAATTAGCATGCTCCTCATGCCACTCTTGATTCCTACGATTATTGAATCTAGCACTGTCAAAAACAGATTTCTCCACTCCACGAGAGGTGCCCTCACCAGGCTATCGGCTAACTGGTGGAGGAGAAGGTGACATCTCCTCCTCAGTCACTTTCATCTCCTCATTAACCTCCCTCTTATCACTGCTGGAGGAGGAATATATCACTCTTCTTCCCCTTGGCATAGTACCTAATAAAAAAATTGCAATTATCCACATGTACTAGGACACAGTTCATAATTTGGCAATAAACATCCTGAATTGCTCCAAATAACCTCAAATACATTTCCTCAAGTTTTAATCATTCAATGACCATACAAAAGAAAAGACATATTTTCTACTAAAAATTGCCCAAAATCAATAATTTAAACAAGATATGTAACAATTATAACTCCATTAGTTAAAATAACATCAATCATGATTCGAGCAATCTATAATGAATAACAATAATGTGCAATTAGCTATAGTCATGGTTAGGCAAAAATTAAACTAATTAACTCACAAAATCAACCAAATTGCTCGCTATACACAATGCACATGCTAAAACATCATCAACCAACCATTTTTAACTATAATCATTAATCACCCATGGCTTAAAAACACTTTAATCTAACTTTCTAATTTTAGTCAAATATAACAATTTAAAAAATTAAAGAACGATTAATCATCAAATTGCTATGTTTGAGCATGTAATCCTACACAAATAATCTTAATAAGCATCAATGAGGTCAAAAATATCACTATACATCATCACAAATTTAAAATTAAAAGATGTCAAAAAACTCAGGAACTTGGAAATATGAATTTCTAAAATACAAAATTTTGATGAAAAAACTTACCTTAATCACATAGAAGGATGTTTGGTGATGCTAAATATGTGAAAAGCCCTATGAAACACCTTCCAATTGACCTCCAATTGAAGAAATTAAAATCTAGAAACCCTAACCTTCAATCCCTTAAAAACTGAATTTGAGGTATTTTTCTTGGATTCTAATCGGTTAGAAAGATTGTATGATGCTCAAAAGGTGTTGGGTTGATGATTTCTAACAAGACTATGGAACAAAATTGAAGATTTGTGAGTTGGGTAGAAGAGGAAGAAGAAAACGCGACTTGAACAAGGAAGAGAAGAAGAAAAAATGAACCAAAATCGCGTTTAAGTTCTTGGCTGGAAATGGAAAACGTGACTTGACAAAACGCGCCTTCAAGTCGCGTTTTGTGAAGTCGCGTTTCTTCACAAATGTTGCAGTAGTGAAAACACGGCACTGAGTCGCGTTTCCGTGGCCCGTTTTTTATTTTTGAACCAGGCTAGAAAACGCGACTTCCTTCAAAACGCGACTTAGAGTCGCGTTTTGAAGGCACGTTTTCTTTAATGCCGATGCAGAATTGAAAACATGGTTTGTTCAAAACGCGACAATATGGCGCGTTTTTTAGCCAAACGCTTCTACAATTTTGTTTAGAAATCCAACTTTGAAAAAATACAATTGATACCCCAATCACTCAAAATGCTTCCTAACTCATTTGTTTGCAAATTTTATCAATGTATGCACATGTAAAACAATGAAAACATGCATTTTACCCCTTTTTAACGGATCAAATACACCTTTAACACAAATCAAGGGGTTGAGTTGCTTGATCAAAGTTCGTCTTTTTCACCTCAAATGGTACTCTGTGCTTCCATTTACCAACCCTATGACATACAAACAACAAATTAACATAAATATATGTATTAAATACAAAATTACTCCAAATTAACATATATAACTTAAACATTGGGTTGCCTCCCAATTAGCGCTTTTGTTTATAATCGTTGGTTCGACTCACAGGTTCGGATTCTTAAACTGAAGAAGAGTCGCCCAAAAGACATATAGGTCCCTTGGGAATGATTTCACCTGCCAAGTAGGGTTTTAATCGTTGTCCATTGATCTTGAACAGTTCATTTCTTGTATTAGCTACTTCAACGGCTCCATAGGAAATACTTGAGTAACTTCAAATGGTTCCGACCACATTGACTTAAGTTTTTCCGGAAATAACCTCAGGAGTAAGTTGAATAAAAGCACTTTTTGCCCTACTTGGAATTGTTTAGGGATAATATGCTTATCATGCCAATATTTGATCTTCTCTTTATAAATTTTTGCATTTTCATAAGCATGTAGCCGGTGTTCCTCCAATTCACTTAACTCAAGTAGCCTCCTTCCACCTGCAAGATTAAAATCCATGTTAATTGCTTTAATAGCCCAATAAGCTTTATGTTCAATCTCTACAGGTAAGTGATAATTTTTTCCATAGACTAAATGATACGGCGACATCCTTAAGAGTGTCTTAAATGCTGTTTGCTAAGCCCATAGTGCATCATCTAGCTTTGTAGCCCAATCTTTGCGTGACTTGTTCACTGCTTTCTCTAAGATAAGCTTTATCTCTCGATTAGCTAGTTCTGCTTGCCCGTTGGCTTGAGGATGGTATGGGAGTGATGTCTTGTACCTACAATTATATTTAAGCAATAAGGAATCCAATTGTTTATTACAGAAATGTTTTCCTTCATCACTTACTATGGCCTTAGGTGTACCAAACCTGCAAAAAATGTTCTTTTTAAGGAATCGGAGTACAACCTTAGAGTCATTAGTAGGTGAAGCAAGATCCACTGCTACTGAGATATACTTATTATTAAAAGAACTGGGGAATGGTCCCATAAAATCTATACCCCATACATCAAATAACTCAACTTCCAAAAAAGTAGTTAGGGGCATTTCATTTTTTCAAGATATATTTTCAGTTCTTTGGCATGCATCACAACTTTTAACATTTTCCCTAAAATCTCGATACATAGTTGGCCAATAAAACCCTGATTGTCATACCTTTGCTACAGTCTTTGAAGTGCTAAAATGACCACCTGTTTCAAAATTATGACAATGATATAAAACATTATGTACCTCATCTTCGGGAATACATATGTGCACCATATCATCGGCACAATGTTTATATAGCAAGGGTTCCTTCCAAAAGTAACTTTTGACATCATGCAAGAATTTCTTCTTTTGATGATAATTAAATCCCTTTGGGATTTCTCCACTTACCAAATAATTAGCAAAATCTGCATACCATGGAGAATTGATAATTGTTAGGACAAATTCATCCAGAAAATTTTCTTGGATAGGAACTTGGTCATTGATTGGAATATATTCCAAGTGTGATAGATGATCCGCCACTAGATTCTCCGTTCCGTTTTTGTCTTTTATTTCTACACCAAATTCCTGCAACAAAAGAATCCACCGAATTAGTCTAGATTTTGCATCTTTCTTATGCAGCAAGTATTTAAGAGCCGAATGGTCCGTATATATGATAACTTTAGATCCTACTAAATAAGATCTAAATTTATCTAAAACAAATATTACTGTCAATAGCTCTTTTTCCGTTGTTGCATAATTGAGTTGTGCTTCATTTAGCAATTTACTAGCATAATAAATGACGTGCAACCTTCCTCCTTTCTTTTGCCCCAAAACTGCTCCAATTGCATAGTCACTTGCATCGCACATCAATTCAAATGGTAGTGATCAATCGGGCGAAGTTATAATTGGAGCAGAAATCAATTCCTTCTTCAACCTTTTAAAATCAACCAAACAATTGTCATCAAATTGAAAAGGGGCGTCTTACATAATAAATCACACAACGGCTTTATTATTTTAGAAAATTTCTTAATAAAGCGTCTATAAAAGCCGACATGTCCTAGAAAACTCCTTATCCCCTTGACATTGCTTGGAGGTGGCAATTGCTCAATTACTTCAATTTTTGCTTTATCCATTTCAATTCCCTTAGAGGAAATCTTGTGTCCTAAAACAATTCCTTCTTTTACCATAAAATGGCATTTCTCCCAATTTAGTATAAGATTTGTCTCCTCACATCTCTGCAAAATCAAATCCAAATTATAAAAATAATGGTCAAAAGATGACCCATATACAGAAAAATCATCCATAAATATCTCCATAATTTTCTCAATATAATCAAAAAATATAACAATCATGTATCGTTGAAAAGTCGCAGGAGCATTGCATAAATCAAATGGCACCTTTCTAAAAGCAAAAGTGCCATAAGGATATGTGAATGTGGTCTTCTCTTGATCCTCCGAAGCTATAGCTATTTGATTGTACCCTGAAAAATCATCAAGAAAACAGTAAAATTCATATCCGGCTATTCGCTCTAATAATTGATCAAGAAATGGTAAGGAAAAATGGTCTTTTCTTGTTACCGTATTTAACTTATGATAATCAATACACACTCTCCACCACAAGTTTAGATGGAATCATTTCATCATTTTTACCTACAATTGTAGTTATCCCACCGTTTTTTAGTACAACGTGAATTGGACTAATCCAAACACTATCGGAGATAGGAAAGACTATACCTGCGTCAAGCCACTTAAGAATTTCATTTCTTACCACCTCTTTCATGTTTGGATTGAATCTTCTTTGTGTTTCCACCATTGGTTTGCAATTGTCCTCTAATAAAATGTGATGCATGCATATAGAAGGACTTATATCTTTAATGTCCGAAATTGTCCATCCAATTGCCTTCTTATGACTTCTTAGAACTCTTAACAACTTTGCACACTGCTCATCATCAAGGTCGGCACTAACAATTACAGGTAAAGTGCTATTTTCTCCAAGAAATTCATACCTTAAGTGAGTTGGAAGTGGTTTGAACTCTAATTTTGGAGGTTCAACTTCCGAAGATTGTGGAAACCCTTTTCCTTGGCCAAGACTTTCATTCAAATTACCCCATTTATAAGGTGCTTGAAAATTCAAATACCTGGCCAATTCTTCAATCTCTTCACAATCACCTTCTTGCTTACCTAAACTCATTAAACAATACTCAAGAGGATCGAAGTCAAAATTGACTTGGCTCATCTCTTGGGTTAGTTTATCAATTGTGCTAATAGAATAAGCATGATCGGTAAAAGAAGGGTATTTTTCCATTTCATTCATATTAAATTCTACCTCTTCTTCACCTACTTGAAACTTAAACTTGCCATTTTTTACATCAATAATAGTACCTGCAGTAGTTAGAAATGGTCTACCTAGAATAATTGATATAGATATATCTTCTTCCATATCTAAAACTACAAAATCCACTGGAATGATAAATTTTTGAACTTTTATCAATACATTCTCTAACACTCCCAATGGATATCTAATACACCTATCCGCTAGTTGCAAAATAATATTAGTGCGTTTAAACTCATGCAAACCTAATTGTCTAGCCACCGTTAAAGGAATTAATGATATATTAGCACCAAGATCACACAATACTTTAGAGAAATCCATGTTTCCTATGGTGCAAGGTATAGAAAAACTACCCGAATCCTTCAATTTCAATAGTAGCTTGCTTTGTATGATGGCACTGCATTCCTCCGTTAATGCTATTGTTTCGCAGTCTTCCAACTTTCTCTTTCGAGTCATGATTTCCTTGATAAATTTTGCATATGAAGGAATCTGTAAAATAGTATCGGCAAAAGGAATGTTAATATGCAATTGTTTGAAGACTTTAACAAATTTTTTAAAATCTTTATCAAACTTATTCTATTTGAATCTTTGGGAAAATGGAACCACAGGAGGTATCGGAATGATAGCGGAAGATGATGGTTGATTTTCTCTTGGTTTCTCCCGACTATTTTTCTCCACTATCGCCTCTTGGTTTCTCTGCTTTTCTTCTTGTTTTTGACTCTCATCTTTCTCAACTTCCACCACTAGAGGATCTTCTAATTGTTTACCACTACGAAGAGTAATGACTTTGACATGCTCCTTAGGATTAACCTCCGTTTTGCTAGGTAATTCTTTTTTATTTCAATTGTTCAAGGAACTAGCAATTTGGCCAATTTGGACCTCTGCATTCCTATACATTGTAGTAAATTGGTCCAATCTTCCTTCTACTCGCTCAAATTTGTCCTAAATAACCTTAGCGAGTTTTTCCACCACAATCTCCCAACTTGGTTTAGTTTCAACTTGTGATTGCCTTGGTTGGAATCCCAGTGGATTGGCTAGCCTTGGTTGATTGTTTTGGTCTTTCCATCCAAAATTTGGATGATTTCTCCACCTCGGATTATAAGTGTTCGAGTAGGAGTTATTTTGAGTATTACGATTGTAATTGTTGACGAATTGTACTTGCTCAAAATTAACACATTTATTAGCATCATGTTCACCTCCACATATAGAGCACCTAGCTACATGTGCATTAGATGAATTTGGACCAACTCCACCTTGTCTACTTAGTAACTTCATCACATTATTCATTTGAGCACTCAACATATTGAGAGTGTCCATTTCTATCATACCTGCGTGACGTCTTGTATTACCTCTCTCATTTGCGCACTAGTAGTTATTTGCAGCCATTTCTTCTATCAAATTCTGAGGTTCTTGGGGTGATTTACCCATTAAAGCTCCACCTACAGCTGCATCAATCATAGTTTTAGTAGAAAAGTTAAACCATTTTAGAATATTTGTATGATTAACCAATCGGGCAGTCCATGATGTGAACATTTCCGAAGTAAATTTCTAAATCTTTCCCATGCCTCATATAATGATTCACCTTCCAATTGGCTAAAGCTAGTGATATCCATTCTTAGTTTAGCAGTCTTACCCGGTGGAAAATACTTATTCAAGAATGCTCTTGATAAATCATCCCATGTGGTGAAAGTGTTAGAAGCATGAGAGTGTAGCCAAAGTTTAGCTTTATCTCTTAATGAAAATGGGAACAATTTTAACCTTATAGCATCATCACTAACTCCATTCATTTTAATTGTATCACATATTTCCAAGAATGTAGCTAAGTGTGAATTAGGATCTTCTACTGCATTACCTCCAAATTGAGATTGTTGAACCATTTGGATAAGTGATGGTTTAGTCTCAAAATTGTTAGCATTTACCGTAAGCCTTGCTATGCTTGTTTGAGATCCTTGAGTCCCCGATAGAGCAAAATCTCGTAGAACTCGCCTATTTGCTTCGTTTTCTACCATCCCTTCTTCAAATGGTAGCTCTATTAAGATCTCCTCTATCGGTTGCCAAACCTCTTGTTCCTCTTGCTGTGGTGTATGCCTCCTTTGTCTACGTAGTGTGCTCTCAATTTTTGGATCGAAAGGTGCAACTTCTCGTAATATCCGGTGCATACACTACAAACAGAAATAAGAGAGATTATGCAACTTCGATTGTCAAAAACTGATTACAATGTAAGACTAACTATAAGCAACTCAACTAATAAAACTAAAGATGTCTAAATTAATAAAGATGATTAGACTCCAATATTGCCGCTCCCCGGAAACGGCGCCAAAAACTTGACGTAATTTTGATATGAGTGCAATTTTAATTCCAATTTATACCCGTTGACTGCAAGTATACAGGCCAAACTAGTAGTTTAGGGCATTAATCGGGTCGATCCCACAAGGAGCAATGTCTACAAGTACTAGGTCCTTATTTCCTCTATTATTTAGACTTACAATGAATTTGAGTAGAAAAATTATTTTGCTACTGCCTATAAATCTGATTTAGTAAATGCAAAATACAATTAGAGAAAATTCACTAAAGACTTGAATCTAGGGATGTAGATTCCACTTATGGCACAAAAGATCAAAAGGAATGAATTTAACACTTGTTACTATTGTTTAACCAGGAATTCATTTCTAAAAATGCCAAAATCTCATTCTCATGGTAATAATGGTCTAGAACAACCTAGTTTTCCCTAATCTCTTGGTGAATAACAAACTCTGTTTTCACTTCATTCATGAAATGTAAAATGAATTCACTTGAATGTATTTTTATTCTCATAAACATACAACTCAAGCTCTACTCATGTTTTTCCATTGTTACAATCAATTCTCATTGAGTAATAACAACTATAAACCTCTTATTGGTGATTAAACAACAACCAGTAATCAACAATACACGAGTAGACAAGTTAATACGAGATATAACAAGTGTAAATCACATTCAATTCATATCACTTGGCCATAAGTTTCATCTACTCCCTAGATATAGAAAATTAGCTACTCATGAATGATATAATAATCAAACTCATAACTTCATTAATGGAAAACATCACAAGTTACAAGTACAAGAAGGATAAAGAAAAGCTTAGCCAAGTTAATGGTGAAGCCCTCAAAATTCTGCTATGTCTTGCACTAGATGATTGCAAGATGAAGTCTCCAAGTGCTTTATAAATTTTTGCCAGTTAGAGAGAATGTGTCCAAGAAAGAATGCTAGCTCTATAGATGTCTGACCTCTCCTTCTTTTCTTGCATAAAAACTGCTCAAAAGCTCCTTCCCACTAGTCAAATTTTCACCTGTGGATTCCCAAATCTAAAATTTGTTAAGATAGCCAATAACAAATGTTTTTGACTTGACAATAAGCCATCCATTATGCCCTTTCTCTTCTGAAGCATGTGCAACCGAATTTCCTTGCGAAATATAGCTGGAAAGTAGTATGAACACAAGCGAAATAGCTGAGCAAATTGCAGAATTTTGGCTACAAAACGCGACTTGACAAAACGCGAGTTCAAGCCATGTTTTGATGACTCGGGTTTTCAACTCTGTGCTTTTGGCCTCGCTTCAACTGCGACTTCCTTTATGATTGAGGCCGAACTAACTTTTGTGCAAAACACAAAAGTTTTAGTCCTTTGAATTATACAGTGCTTCAAGAATAATCCAAATCAGAGTTTTGTAGACTGAGATATGATCGAAATACTATCACCTGATCAAACCCCTATTTCAGTCTCGTCCATAGAATGCAGTTTCTGTATTTTGACTTTTTCACCAAGAAAACAATAGAATTGGACTTCGATTCTTCATACCAAATTTAGATCTCTCTCTTAGCTTCAAAATGGTGTAAAGATCACCTCAATCCGATATGTGTAGCTCCTGATATAGCCGAAATACCGAAGAGTGTCAAAACTGTCTTGAACTGCATTTCTTCAATTAAACATTTTTCACTTCATTTCTTCTTTATACACATCAATTCATCACTAATCTTCAGATTTCTTCTCAATTCATACCCTTTGATGATTGAATCATTGATCCTGCAAGAAAATAAAGTTTTTATCCTTAAAATCAATAGAAATGCAATGTTAGCTACTTTTAATAAAAAATGTATATTTTTACCAAAACCCTAATTACTTTAGTTCTAAACTAGATTAAACTACTGAAATTAACTGATAAAATACACTTAAAAACACTTAAAATATACTCTTATCAAACCTTCTAGCAAATACTTCTTTTATCCTTTGATTTTTTTTAACCTTTGTATATTAACCATCTTGTTCTCCCGACCATTGCCCACCCAAATCATGTATTCTCTTTTTTTATATCTATACCATAATAAATGGAGGGAGGTAGCAATTGGGATACATATTTTGTGTCATTTTTTAACTTCCAATTTTTTTCTTAAAATTTTGATTTTTATCCTAACCACCTAATCACATTGCTAATATAATCTCCCATAACTCCCTTAAATATTGTAACTATCAAATTAGCTATAATTGGATTAAAGAATGAATTACTAATAAATTGCAATTTTTTCAATGAAAAATTTATATAAAATTTAATTTTGTAAAAAATACTATTAATATATTCACAAAAATTAGTAATTATTTCTAATCTGCACACACATTGGGTGTGCTCTAAGCACTAGTATAAATACTTCTATTCCGATTAAGACTAAGAGTTTTTCTTAGACTTTTTTTTAGTGTAAGTGAGAGGTCTCAAATTCCTCTCAGTTACACTTCGTCTCCCATACCACCCAAGCCATCCCGCCCTTGATTATGTCTAAGAGTTAGCTTTGAACAATCTACTCTTTTCTATATTTCAACCATCCTTTTTAATACTTAATTTACTTCTTGTTTTAGTTAAAAACTTCTTGTGAAATTGTAAGCCACAGTCTACTAGTGATTTTTTTTTTTTAGCGGATCTTTATAGTACATTATAGTTTAATCTATGGTACCCCCCTGGTGATGCCTCGAGAAATTTGAGGAAATGTGCAGGGATGCAACCTGAAATTTTAAGTTGAGGGGGCGAAACATTGACACCTAAATACTGACTCATTGTTTTTTTGATTAAGCATACATGGATAATTTCAATGACAAAGAATGCATTCTGTACACTCCACTAGTTGAAACTCTACTTGAACTGACTTCCATCATTTCTTGCTCTATTTTCTTCTTTTTTATAAAGTCTTATGTTACTTATAAGACAAATCAATTCGTTTCCTTCTATTTGGATTTGAAAATGTTTTTCTGTTCAAATCTTAGTCACTGTTAATAAAGGGAGTGGACAAATCTTAGTACAAGCAAATTGAGAGCATTTGAAGGTATATTGATTATTGATCATGTTTTATTTCTATTTTTTCATGTATTTTGAATTAATTGGATATATTATTGTTAAAAAATTATTGGTTAATGTACTTTTTAATGAATTATTATTGGTTCATGTATAGTTTTAATGTTGTAGTCATGTGGATATTAAATTAACTTTAAAACTTAATAGTTATATTAATTATGTTAAGGAAATTAAGCAGCAATAAATGAGTTTGAACTAAATTCAAATTAGTCTCATAACTCGAATATTTTGTGAGCCAAATATGAATTTCACATTTATCAATCTAAAAACTCATAGGTTGAAACCCGAAGTGATACTAATTATATGAGTTAAATATGAATTTATTAAAATCCCGCTCAGATGGCCCAATTAACGGGCCTAATTAGGTCAAACCATGATTTTGATATGCACTTGAATTGTAACGAAACTGCAGTCACAGCACCGGCAATCTCGCAAGCACTTCCTCTAACAAATCCTCGAGAGAAGGCTGTAAATTGACATAATTGACATAGCTTTGTAATCTAATCTGGGACTTGGAGATCTTAAACTAGAAAAAAGGGGCCAAAAATTCTATATAACTAGTAGCAGCAAAAGATTTATAGTGATGGACTTAAATACTACAGAGCAGTATGATAACAATTCCAGAACCTTTGGTTTCGATTTAAAAATTGATGATTTCAGTTCTTTTGAAAGGTGGAAGCTAAATGGGCCCTTATAGAGATGGTTATAGTTATGATTTTTGAACTTCCAGTTCCAGTCCGATTTCAATTCTAATTTTATTTTAGTTATGGATTCGATTTCTTCTGATTTTGGTTCCGGTTCTTTTAATTATGTTTAAATACTTGTTATTATAAAATTAATTCTAAAAAATATGACAATGAGTGTAAAAACAAAGAGAGAGAGAGAGAGAGAGAGAGAGAGAGAGAGAGAGAGAGAGTTTTGTTATATTATCGTGTGCAAGGAAAAAGAGAATATCATACAAATTTTATGAAAAAATATTTCATTATTGATTAGATTAGATTCGTCTTGAAGTTAGACTAGTTATAAGGTATAGACTTACTAATAGAATAGAACAATAGATTGTTGGGTTGGGTTTGGAATTGCTGTTATTAGGTGTTGACACATTGATATTAAACTCTAAACTGGCCAAATAAATTTAGATAGCAAATGTATTTTTGGATGGTTTGAATGGCTCTAAACTGTTGATTCCAATTCCGATTCAAACTATTGGTGAACATGAACCTAAACCTTTAGTCACGATTATGGTTCTTGTTCTAATTTCCAAAATTCGATTCCGATTCTAGTTTAAAAAATTGTCGGGCTAGTTCCAGTCCAAACCTAAACCAAGGGCATCCCTACTACAAAGTCCCAAATCTTGATCCTAGCAACTATCAGATTCCGATTTAGTTTGTAGGGATAATTTTGGAAACCTCCCTTGAGGTTTTTGACAATTTCACCTAGTTCCGTTGAGGTTTCAAAAATTACCTCCCTTTAAATTACCATTTTGGTAACAAAATTTGTTCAGTGGTCAAACTTTTGATCAAAATTTTGAATGAATAACCTAAAATCCCCTCATGAAATTATGAAATTCATTTTACTTTTTCTTAAAATTCTTTAAAATTTTGAAATATATACAACATCACAAAACCACTTTTAACCCTCATCTCTACTATTCTAAACCTTCCATATTTCCACATCCCAAATTAGTATCATTATCTCTATGACCATCTCCACTATTAGTCCCTAAATTCTAAAACCTCAAACTAAACGAAAAAAAAGATTAGCACTATTAAATTCAAAAAAATTTCTTCAATTGGATTAATATAACACCCTTTCTCTTAAATATTGGAGTATCAATGCTAGTCCTGTCCTTCTTAAAAATTCATCTCGCATCTTCTTCTATTTATCTCTAGATCCTCCAAAAAAAAACCATTTTGTCCCCCCAAACTTTGGGCGATAACCCACTTCAGTCCCTAAATTTCAAAATGGGACACTGAAGTCCCTAAACGTATAAATATCTCCCAATTAAGCAAAATCGTTGATAGAATTGTGAAAGTTGTCATGGTCAAAGAGTGTGTGAAACACATTCTGTTAATGAAGATTCGGGAATATTGGAACTGAAAAAGACAGGGACATAAACGTAATTTGTGTCATAAATTAAGGACAGACAAAGAAAAAAATTTGAAGTCCTCTGTCTTGGATATTGCTCATTTGTCTGTCTTGGATGAAAAAAATAGTGAGCAAAGTAATGGAGAAATAAACTCCGAAAAAAATTGAGAGGATATAGGTAGGATTGTCCAATCAAGGCTGAAAGACACTGAAGATTGCATTCATGGCAAGAAAGCAAGTCTGTATGAGAGAAAAAGCATCCCCGGCAAAACAACAAAAAGCAAAAGAGAAGATGAATACTAGTATGACAAAAAGATTTTGGAGCTTTTTATGTACAGTAATTTAATTGAATAATCGGAATTTGGGTAAGAACTATTAATATTTTGGTGTTTGCAGTACAAGTATGTTTTAAAACCGTAAGGATTGATGAAATTTTAAGGTTTTGGTATCTATGGTAGTGGAATGCATCTCCAAGTTTATATGTTTTGGATGGTAGTGCTAATGGTTCTCCATAATTTACTGAAAAGTTAGAGTTATGGGAACCCTAATGTTCCTTTTGTTGAAGACATTGTGATCCCAATGCTAAAAATTCTTTAAATAATTAATGATTTATTTTTTGATTTAATCAGAGTGTGGTCCAGATGACATTCGGGCTAAACCATTTTCTTTGGCAATATACCATCAGGGTGAGTTTACAAACTCTCCCAGCAAAGAATATGTGGGGTGGGGGGGAGGGGAAGGATGGACTACACAGACAACTGTAATCCTAAAACATGGTCACTACAAGTGCTTGATAGATGTGTAGTAAAACGAGGATACTCGAAAGATGCTGGTTTTGGGTGGTATGGTAGGCTTCCTAGTATGCCACTTGAAACAAGACTATATTATTGCATGTGTGATTGGGACTGTGATCTACTTGTAAACACTTTGCCACGTAATAGAGTGGAAGAGGTTTATCTATTGGTTGGAACTGATGATAATCTGGTGAGGCTTCAAACTCAAAACATAGAGCATGAAGCCATGCCTGAAAGGCCACAATACTTCTTCAAAGCAGGCTGCAAAAAAGAAAAAAAAAACATCTGAAATGGATAGTGAAGTTGCAATACTCAAAGAGGTTGACTTCAACGATGTGGACAACACAAGGAAAAATATGGCTGCTAAGATGGCAACTAACAGTGAACAAGTGGCTAATAACATGGCAACTAAAAGTGAGTAGGTGGCTGCTGACATGGCAACAAACAGTAATGAAGTTGCTACAAACATGTGTGACTCCTTTAATGATGTGGTTGACCACATGGCATCAAAAGAGGATTTTGATTCCAAAAGTCCTAAAGTGTAACAAGAGAAGGACAACAAGGGAGATAATGTTGTAGAAGAACCACAAAAGGCAACTGGCGTGAATAATAGGGGAAGCAAAACAGCAATAGGAGACAATAGAGAAGAAGAAGCTGAAAATGATGTGTAGGCTGATGACAAGTTCGATGATCTAGATTATACAGGGCAACCTGAAGAGAGTGCTTTATTTGATGAAGTGTGACACCCCCACCTCTCCCTAAGGCGAGCCCTAGGGTATCAGCGGGGCGCCTGCCCAACTCTCGTCAGGACTTACGTACTCATTTTAGATTAATAGAGGTCCATAAGCCAACCATAGACTTAGGATTAAAGAAATACTTTGAATATACAAGTCAAATTCTTCTAGGGCTACCATCTACTATTACAATCCAAAATTCCAAATATGACAAAGTTTACACTTCAATTGTCTCAAATGTCATACAGGAGGTTTACTAGTTTCAACCAAAAACCGCTAGTCTAGAGCTTCACAACTTCCACTTTCAAAACTTGTTAAGGAATAACAACTTAGGGTGAGCCAACGCTCAATGAGGCTAAGAAAATCAAGCAAGCAAGTAGCACACTCAAAAGTGAGTTAACATGAATTTCATATAGGTGAGCAGTAGGAAGTAATACACAAGTAAAAAGAATATAGGAGCTCTTAGGAGCTATTCCCACGTCACGGCCGGTTCAAGCCATTTTTGGTTGACCCTCCATCAACTCAAGTAGCAACATGTCCGTAGAGCTCCACTTACTTCCTCCATCCACCATATCACCCTCTCGAATCCGGAACCAAACAAGCACGAGGTGGCAATACTATTCGAGTATGCCAAGCAAGATCTAAAAAAATTAACCTATAAAATTTTCCATGGTTCACAAGCTTCTCAATCAAGCCCTTGCCGGCTCAAGTTACGAGGTTAGCTAATGGGTTGGGGCATCCCCACAAGTATAATTGGTCGATGAGACAACGTTCCAATCGATTGAGAATCGATCATAGCACTGAATCAGAATGAGAGGTACCTCACGAGCTAATAGCATGTTCGAGTACAAGTACAAATCATACAAATTCATATAACAAGTAGCGAATATTCGAGAGGGAGAGGACGAGAACGATAAAGTACACTCTCGCCTCGACAAGTTTACAAATCACAAGAATCATATAGCACTTATACAAGTATCGTTTCACTCAAAGTAACATGAAGCATGCATTTGACGATCACCAAAGTCAAGAGCAAAGCGAGAGCAAAAGCAAGAGGTCAAACGATCTCCTTGGTGTCTACTTGATCATCTGAGACATGCACAATCACGGTTATCTAAGTATTCGACACGACTAATAAAAATAATTTCGATGCTACCCACACTCAAGAGTCTCAAGCTCAAGTCAAATTAAAAGAGAAACTTTCACACTTAATCACTGAAATAATACTCAAGGAGGACTCAAAAGTTTCATTTTCGAATCAAGTCGTGGCAAGGACTTTCGATTTCAAAAAGGAAGTACAACGCTTAATTTTGGGCATGAAAATCGAGGAAGGAAAAAAATGCTTTCATATTTTAAAACTTCTAATCTTATGCCCAAGTTTTAGAATATAAGTGAGCGTTCACGTTTTCTAAACTTACGAAGTCAAAATCCATCAAAAGCATCACTTATTACATAGTAAATATTAGAGCTAAAAATTCCAAGTTTCAAATATGAAACTAGTGAAATTCCTCAAAAATTACTCTAGCTAAAATGCTCAATTTATGGTTCATTTTCACGGAAACCGAGGGTGTAAGATTAGGAGGTGAAAAATTTTATTTCGGAATCAAAAGAAACGAACTAGTTTCGTTTGAAGCTTGGCCAACTTCCTGACAGATTGTCGAGCCTATGCAATAATAAAAACCTAACTACAACCACAAGCAGTCACCAATCAATTCCAAGTATTGGAGTAGGGACTCTGAATATACAATGGGTTACTTGATTCATCCTGATTCCGAAGAATTAGCTTAATCCGATATACCAGAATTGACTAACTTACAGAAAATTATTAACTCGTAGACAGTAGCAAGTAGGGTCGAATCCACAGGAATTGGGGATAATTCGTTTCTTCTAGAGTTCAGAATAAGGGGGATTTTTAGAAAATATAAAATAACTAATTAACCGACTAATAAAACAACTAATAGAAATAAACAGAAATTAATCAATAACCAATACGACTCTAGTCCAAGGTGAAATTTTTCAGACACGGTCTATTCAACTGATCATCGATGCAAAGATAATTCAATTACTCATTACTAGATTGATTATAGTTGACATACATGCGATAAACAACCAACATTTCCTTACTTTTCGATAGTTAAGGTACGAACGTTAATTATTTCTCTAACTAAGAAATAATCCGAGGTATGATCGTAGGATTTAATTCCACGATTGCATTAAAAATCAGAAAAGTCCAATCCTAACTAACAAATACGCTACAAGAGTTTGTTTAAATTAGATCATACGTTTCCCTAACAAGAAACCAATCACGCTAGTCGCCACTAGTATTAATTAATTGAACAATTACGGATTCAATTACTTAATCTGGCAGTATATTATTAGGTTAATTCGAATATCGGGCTCTTGACATTCAAATAACATAACAAGCATAAGAAATTAAATCAGAAAGCGTACAAATACCAATGAATAAAAGAAATAAATAAAATAATTCGATCTCACAGATGTTTGGAACCGAATCTTCAAATTGACCCTAGACTAGAAAACGGAGATTTAGTTCTTCATTATTGAGAAAATCGCTAACGCGATGCTATGGGAAAGGGTCAAAAATCCCCGGGCTCCTCCCAAGAGCTCCTAAAATCCAGTCTATCACCAAAATACGGAAAGTTAGCAGCCATAAACTATATATAAAAAAAATAAGAGAAAAATAAAATGAATAAAAGAATGAAAACAAGATGAACTCAAAAAGAAACAAATTTATCAGGTACCAGGTTATCGAGCCTGTGCAATAATAAAAATCTAACTACCACCAAAAGCAGTCACCAATCAATTCCAGGTACTGGAACAGGGACTCTGGATGTGCAATGGGTTACTTGATTCACCATGGTTCCGAAAAGTATACCAGAATTGACTAACTAACAGAAAATTAATAACTTGTAGACAGTGACAAGTAGGGTCGAATCCACAGGAATTGAGGATAATTCGTTTCTTTTAGAGTTCAGAATAAGGGGGATTTTTAGAAAATATAAAATGACTAATTAACCAACTAATAAAACAACTAATAGAAATAAACAGAAATTAATCAATAACTAATACGACTCTAGCCAAAAGTGCAACTTTTCAGATACGGTCTATTCAACTGATCATCAATGCAAAGATAATTCAATTACTCATTACTAGATTGGTTATAGTGGTCATACACGCGATAAACAACCAACATTTCCTTACTTTTTCGATAGTTAAGGTACGATCGTTAACTATTTCTCTAACCAAGAAATAACCCTAAGTACGACCATAGGATTTAATTCTTTGATTGCATTAAGAATCATAAAAGCCCAACCCTAACCAACAAACACGCTACGAGGGTTTGTTTAAATTAGATCATACGTTTCCCTAACAAGAAACCAATCACGCTAGTCGCCACTGGTATTAATTAATTGAACAATTACGGATTCAATTACTTAATCTGGCAGTATATTATTAGGTTAATTCGAATATCGGGCTCTTGACATTCAAATAACATAACAAGCATAAGAAATTAAATCAGAAAGCGTACAAATACCAATGAATAAAAGAAATAAGTAAAATAATTCGATCTCATAGATGTTTGGAACCGAATCCTCAAAATTGACTCTCGAGTAGAAAACGGAGATTTAGTTCTTCACTATCGAGCTCCTCCCAAGAGCTCCTCTTACATCTCTGTAGCCAGCTGACTCTTTTTTCTCTAAGAAGTAGTAATCAAACGGGAGCCGGCATTTTCTTTTCCTATTTTTTAGTTTTCAAAATACATTGAACTTCCTAATTTTCCTCAAAAGAAGATATTTTCTAATAATCTAAGATGTTTCCCAACTGTATTTGGAAACATGTTTCGTAAGTCTTCGGCTTGAATTACGAAATTGCCATGCGTGAATCCCGTCTTCTCTGGGCTTGACAGTAATTCTTGAAAAATTACCCTTTTTAACCATGTTTTGCTCCTTTTCCTATAATTAGTACCATTAACCAACTATAAGTAGAATCCATCAATTAAAACAATATTTGGTTAAAATCAAGGAGAAAATAATTATAAAGTCAGCAACAAATTATGACCTATCACTTCCAAACAATCAAGCTTTCCAATCCAAGTCAAGAGAAATCTCATGTGCTTGGTAAAATCCATTTCCCAAGTATGAAATGGGGTGCAAATAATCAAAAAGGTTAGGCTTGAACCCAGAAAATGTTTCCAAGCCATTTTTGAGCTTTTGTCACTTTGTAAGGAGAATTTCAATTTTTGAAACGTTCTTTGAAAAATCATCACTTGAGTTCCATAAGTCCAAAAATCGTAAATCTTATACTGTTGAAAAATAGATTCAATGAACTAAAACTCTCTACAAGACACTTCTGCTAGATTCAAATCAGAAACTATTCAAATTTTAGTTCCAAATTGCTACTTCAGTAAAAATAGGGCAAAACAGTCTTGAATTTTAGTGAAATTTGAAAATTTATCAAAATTCATAAGAATCGAACTAACCCCTGAAATTTATACCACTGAAAGAACTTCAAGTTTAGTTTCAAACGCAACAAACGGAACTCAATTTGAATTTTTCTGCACCAAGATACAATAGTGTTTCGAAAGCTGGTTTTTAAAATCTGAAATACGAAATTCCAGCAAACCCACTTGTGAAACCTTTCTTTTTTCCTTTCGTTTAAAGGCAGCTTAATTTTTACAATCAAGGTGCATCTAAGGCCATTGTTTTAGCAATATTTTAGCTCAAGAAGAGGCTCCAAAAACTGAAATTTTCTGCTTAAACTTTCAGCCATGAATATGGCCTCAAAACCAGAATTTTTTTTGAGCTCTAAGTTGGAGCTAAATTGGGGCTTTTAAAACCAGAAATTTTAGTACATCGTTGGAATTAAAATGAAACTCTAAAACCTGGAATTTTTTCGTCAAAGTCTCGGCCAACACGAGGCTTTAAAACCTGAAATTTTATCTATCATTTTCAACCAAAATAATGGCTCAAAAATTGAAATTTTTAGCCTCAATATTCGGCCAACTAGTGGCCTTGAAAAACTGAAATTTCTCTTGCATATTTGGGTCAACAAGGAAGGTGACAAAATTAAAAATTTTCCACCAAGATTCAAGCATTATAACTCACTTTTCATGCCCCCAAAACAACCAACAAAGCCATAACCTTGCAAGCTAGTAAAGAGGTAAAATCAAGCCATCAAGCAAGCCAAGAATCCATGCTATATCACATGATCATCCAACCAAATCAAACATATGATCTCTCAAGGCATCTTCCTAAGAGCAAGTTAAGAAAGCAAGAAAATCCTCAAGACATGCTACCTAATATCAAGATTCATAGAACCCTTCAACAACCCCAAGTATATCTAGCTAAAATTTAGCTAATGGATGAAAGAAAGATTGGAGCTTGGAGAGGTTACCTTCTTCTAAGGATAGCAAGCAAGACCTCAAGAAATTAAGCACTAAACCTCCAAGAATCTTCCTTCCACCAAGTCTTCTACCAAGCTTGAAGATGATCCAAGGTGTGAGCAAGGTTGGGAGCAAGATTAGTGAGCAAGATTGAGAGGAAGAGGATGAAATTTTTCTTAGCTAAGGGAGAAGGGAGGTTCGGCCATGGAGAGGAAGAGAGAGTGTGTGTGTGTTATGTGATTTTTGTGAAGTGAAATGGTGAAAGAGAGAAGTGGCATAAAGCCAACTTTTATGGTGCAAAAGTCAACATTTGAATAGTGGTCCATTAATTCTCCTAATTGAGTTTAACTCAAATCACTCACCTTTAATCTCTCAATTAACTTTTCTTAGTCTACAATTGATCATCCATAACTCTCCAAGACTACTACACTTTCAGACCAAATATTGCCTCAAAAAGCGTGCTTTCTCAAATTTTCACTAATTGGGCGACAGAAAAATTAAGTTTAAGAGCAAACGTGTTTTAAAAAAAAAATAAAATGAGGCAATGTACAATGCTGATGCAATTAAAATAAATAAATAGATAGGCCAGTAAAAGAAAATTTCGGAACCTCACATGAAGCCTTGAAAATTGGACAACAGTTTGGTGTAGATAAAAGAGCTCCTAAAGCTGGGCATTCTATCAGCAATGACACAAGAAAGAAAAAGACAGGTAGAAAAAGAGAAGCACCCATTGAAATAAATGTTGTGATGATCCTAACATGGTTAATATAGAGGATACGCAATTAGAATATGAATCAGATTGTTCTAGAGAGTTGAAGAGTGAGAGTGAATTTGAAGATGAAGATGGTTGCAGGAGGAATAAAAAGACTAAATTTGCTGTTTTCAATGAGAAAACTGATATGAGAATTCCAAATTTTAAAGTAGGCCAGAGGTTTTCATCAGTTATTATTTTCAGGTTGACTGTTAGAATCCAGGCCATTATGGAGGGAAGAGATGTCCACTTCATAATAAATGACACATAATTGATTTAATGATTTATGCAAGAGTTATAGTACCATAATTTGTATTTGGATACACATTATTTGGAAAAACCTTTCTTTTTTCACATACTTCAAATAGGGATGGAACTAGAGACAGGGAAGGCCCTCACTCCTCAAGTTTTATAAAATCTAATTTTTCTCCTTTATAAAATTAAAAATTTTCAAAAACACTCTTTATAAATTTAAACTCTCACCACCCCTCTCCCGACAAAAATTTTAAAAATATTTTAGGTTGTATGTTTAAGTTTTGATATATTAAAAATTTCCCTTCAACATATATACTTTAGTTCCATCTATGACTTCAAGCACGTTTGTCCGTCAACTTTCATTTTCTCGGATCATGATTTTATTTTGCATACAATACATCACCACAAATTAAAAAAAAAAGGCTATGGGTCGTGGAATTAAAAGATTTTCCCAAATAATCAATATTATCTTTCACGGATAATTAACAAAGAAAAAAATGCCTACTGATTGTAGTTTAGAGGTTAAAGTACTATACTAAAGCGATATGGACTTATGTAAGCCATTGTTTATGCCAATAATTGGCTTGTAATCTTATTCAAAGAAACCACCAACATATAGGTCAGTTCAACCGGAGCTTGTGCGGCAACTAAAAGCCGCTACAACGGCTAATTGGCCAAATCCCAACATAGGAAAGTAGGTCCTCTCTTTCCCAATTCCGCAAGGAATCACTTTCCAAAGTACATCAAACCACAGTTACCATTTAGTAGGAAGGTTAATTCTTTTATAATTACTAGTACAGTAAAGAAAGGAAGAACATTTAGTTTATTCTTGATAAGTTGAATTCTCAGTGTTTATTTTTTCGATTAAGCAAGTGTTCTCGAGTTTGGTTGTTGATTCTTGAAAAAGGGTTTTCAATTCCAGTCGTTGAAAACTCAAAGAAGGAAGAATTGAATAAAGAGATGGGGAAGAGCAGTAGTAATGATGATGAACGCCGTCTTGATTATTCGGGTATTGAACTGTACCCGAACTGGGGTAAATTTGATATCTTGGTTGCAGTTGCGGAAGTAGAGAGGATCAGATTGGAGGAGGAGGAAAAAGAAAGGAAACTCAGGCGAAATCTTTCCACTTTCTTGAAACTTCTTGCTGAAAAAGAAACAGAGGAATCATCAATGGACAATGGTTTTGCTGGTAAAATTGAAGTCAATTTCACAAAAGGGAAAAGATCGTTCAGAAGGAAGACTGGCTCCAACCACACATTATTGTCCGAGGAACTTCCTTCAGCAATATCCCAGTTTGATTTTGAAGACAAACATCAAGAAGATGATGGCAATCACGTTCTGTTCTCGTATGGGGATATAATCAAGAAACCCCAATCGAAGAGACTGAGATCACCCAGCGAAGAAAATAGTACTGATCATCAAGAAATAGAGATGCCGCGTTCCAAGAAAGCAAAAAGTAAGCCTGGATATCCTGATGGACCATCAAAATCAACTATCAGTACCATTCCAGAGAAATTCAAGAACAGAATTTTGGAATTTGGGGGTTCAGAGGAAAGCATTGTATTTGTGTTTCAAAAGGTGTTAACAGACACTGATGTGAACACGCATTTCAGTAGGCTGCTGGTGCCATTTAAGCAGATCAAGAGTGGGTTTCTGACTCCTGAGGAGCAGGCTCGTTTTTGGGATCCTAACCAGAAGTTTGGAATTGATGCCATTTTTGTTGATCCATCCCTTGATGAAGGTAGAATGAACCTGAGACGATGGGAGATGGGTAAAAAAGATGGTAAAATAAGTTACAACTTTGCATTGATCTCTAACTGGATTAAGGTTGTGGCGAAGAATGAACTGAGACAACTGTGGGCATTTAGGAGGGATTTACAGCTTGGATTTGCTTTAATTTTAGTTTGATTTAGAATTTTTCTAATTTTGCACTTAGTCTAGTTTTTCATTAGAGTCTAGTGAATTAAGGACATTTAGTTTGACAGAGTATTGTCTATTAGCCTTCCTTCACTAATTTTAATTATACATATTCGTTCTTGCTTTTGTATTGGTCAAAGAATGTTGATTTTGTTTGTAAAGAGTTAGAAAAAAAAATTGATGCAAATGAAGTATACAAGTAATAGTTTGATATTGGGTTCTCAGCATTTTAAATTGATTATTTTGGCCTCGCTTTTGTCACTGTTCTTGAAAAGAGCTCAGTATAGTAATCCCCATATAGTATAATTATTTCATCATCGCTTTGTCCCCAAGATTCAAGGTCAAGCGTTATTGTTTTGCTTCCCTTTAGCATATAATCCATATACTACTTTTTTTTTTCCTGCTTTCTGCTATCTCCCATCATTTAACATGCTTAGACTAATTTTTTAACGGTACCTCAATCTTCTCTTTCTTGCACTATTGTTTTTTCAGTTTTTATATTGTGTTTTCTATTAACAATTTTTTTCCGGCGAAACGAGAGGAATTTACCTCTAAATTCCATTGATTAAACAAGAAATAGTAGATAGACGGGGATGAAAACCAAAACTTTCCGTAAAATGCAAGAGTAGATTGATTTCAAAGAAGGGAATCCTAATCTGTTAGTACTGTTTATCTGACCTCTAATGTAAAGGTCTGGAAATGAATTATAATCCTCAGAGGATGCTTTCAGCCAACAATAGATATATAGCATGTTTGCGGGGCTGTTGGCTTGTTGTAGGCAATGAGAAACAGAAACAGAGGGTACAAAGCAAGTTTTCACAATGTAATGTATTCAGATGCCAAATAGTAGCATGTATTACTGAGTACCTAAAAGAATTTCCAAGATTCAAGATACATACCACGGTAAGAAATGTTTACTTTTTCAATAATTTGGCATATACTCATACAACTTTGTTATATTTTATAATGTACAATAAAAAGTTGCATGAATGTACACCAAATCAATAAAGTTTGTGCTGTTTCCCGCATTTGATCAAATTTATTCATTTACTATTTTCAAAGTAATTTTAATTTGTACATCATCTTTGACATCATTTTCATGGAAGTCCAACTCAGTTTAATCGTTTTCCCACCTATGACATTTCGGAATTGAAATAACTTCAGGCTTATTGGTGCTTGTTAGTTTGTGGTTAATTAAGTGCATTTTTAGCTTCACAATTAACATTTATTTCAATGATATGAAGCTAGTTCCAGGCACTGCAACAAATTAAATTTTGTTTGATTTGACTGATAAGTTTATCCATGAAGAAGATTAAACAATAATAACATTCTTTACAATAGTTTTTGGTGGAAAGGGATAGACAATTAGGAACTACGAATATCCCCCATTTTTATGTTTCAGGCTAATTTTTGCAAGTTAGAACAAATCCACTTTGTTTAATTACCGATTAATAACGACCACAAAAATTTGGGATCAATCCCACTATAATGTCATTTCGCTTATTATATTTCCATGCCTAGAGATTGTATGACTAGGGAACACTTCCATCATTATCTGAAATGTCATCCATCATTATCAATCCCACTAATGCATGTTTTAAGCTTTAAGAAGTTTAAAGAACAAAGGTGATGCAAGAATCCGGTTACAACCATATCTGAAATGTCATCCGGCTTCCCTAACCTGAAGTTGATTACTGGCTCAAGAGTTTGATGAATTATTGGAGAAGTCACAGATAAAACGGTAAAAACCTCCTTAAAAACCTGACTAACTATAATAGACCAGTTCTTTACTTGAAGGTGAAAAGCAATAGCTCGTTCATGAATCTCGGTCTTAAATTTTCGTTGGCACAAGTATTAGGACCATAAATATACCAATAGCCGACATATAGTGATATAATATTTGTTCTTGGTTCACTATTTTACCTGATTATGGATTTTGATTTTAAATAATTGATTTTTATAATATTCTCGTCTGCTTTGTATTCAGAATATATATTTTTTAATAATTAAAAAAATTAAAATTCATAATCATTTAAGAAATAACTTTTACTGATTTTGATATATTACTTCCTATAATCAGATTTTACAAAATCTAAAGCAAATGAAAACAAGGCCATAGTGTCGTGGGATTCATATTACACTTGTCAAGGTAAATTTTCCTGTCCAAGTAAAATTTTGGGGCTTCAGGTGTACTTTGTCAATGGGCGTAAGGCGGACCTGCCTGGAAGAGCCTGGAAGTTACAACGTGTAAGACATCAAGACGTTCTGGTTGCCATCCATATTATTCGACCTAATCATTCATTAAAATTAAAATATATTAATTGACCAACAATTTGGTTTTGAAGCAAGGAGCAAGAAAATTTAAACTAGTTTCCCTGCATCTTATGGTTCTTTATTGTGGTAATTTTTAGAAAGACTGGGTTATTAAGCTATGTAATAAATTAGAGTGTTTGTAATTGCTCAAACTTAATCCATCTCCACCTATACCTTAAGTCTTATTTGTTGAGAGCGCATTAAAATTTTATAGCTAGGCTGTTATACCAAACTCCATGCTTCAAACCAACACCTTTGCCAGTTAGAACTATGGTACATTTAATTTTCTGTATCACTTGTTGCTTATGGTTCATTTTACTGACCATGATATTAATTTTGTCTTATTCTGACAATAATGTAAAAATGTATTTTTTTATGGAGGATGTAACTTCCAAATATGCTACATTGTGTAACGCAAAGACAAACGTAAAGTGATATGTTTATCCTTCCCTACCATTATATTGACTTGCTCCATCCATACATACATATATAATTTGTTGGGGACATAAAATTGAACTAAACGTATCTGTGAAGCATTTTTCGCTTCATTTTGGTCTATTTAAGTGACAATAGATTAGAAACAAACTAAACCAATTAATTCTTCACAGGGATTTTCCCCTTCAAATCAAGAAAAAAAATGAAAAAAGAAAGAAGCTATACACTGATCATGTACTCATTCGTTTATCACTGTTCTCACTTCTTTTTTGACAACGATTCGCTGGCCCATGTGGAGTACTCGTGAAGATTTCTCAAAATGGCACTGACCCACCTAGCACATGCATATGAAGCTATCGAGCTTCAACTTTTCAACAAGCTCTAGGGAGAAAAGAAATCACAAATTCTCCTAATTCTCCTTTTTTTAACTGTTATGATGACATTAATTGACAAGAATCTTGAAAATATGTGTTCAGATCAATGTTGTAAAAACCGGATCGTTAATTGAATCGGTGAAGTGAAAGAGTCGAGATTCAACCGGTCGAACCGGTTCAACCCCGGTTCAATGAATTTTTTAAAAAATAATTTATTTAAATATATATATGCACAAAATAAGACATGTAATGGACTAATTTAATACTTTATATGATGAAAAGTTTACTATTTTTTAATAACTTGGATTTTTAAAAATAAATTTTTTAAATTATAAGTTAAAACAAATAAATTTCATCTCAATTTCATTTATATCTAAATCCAACCCAAAAAAATCACAATATTTTGAAATTATACAAAATTCACGTCTATGAGAATTTAGATATTGTGAACTTAAATTTTAATTTACGTTTTGGGATTTAGAGATTGCAATTTAAAACAGGAAGTTTGGAGTTCAAAGGAAGTCAAGAGAATCGAAAATAGAACTGTAAACTTGATAAGAAACAAAAAATGAGATAAAAGTGAATGGTTGTGGTATTAAATAATTTGGGTTAAAGAAAAATAATTCTTTTTTAACTTTTTTCAATTTAATGGACAAAAACAAAATTAAAAGATGGAATAAAACATCAATAAATTAAAAATAAAGAGGTTTGATTAAAAAGGGAGTGTGATAGGGTGTTAATTGTTAGTTATTTTATTGTTAATTTTCCTATTTGTCTTTGCCAAATATCGTTTTAATGGTTAACATATACTTATATTTGGTATTTGGATCTATCTACAGGAAGTGGAAATGAAAAATGCTAAAAAGAGGGATCTTCTTAGGAAAAATACTCCACACGTGGGAAGTTTCTAAAAGAAAATACAAGCTGGGCTCCACGGGGTGATACAAACGGATCTCCTATCTTTTTGCTGATGAGGAGTTGAATTGCACTAGGAATCCTATTAGTAATAGGAAACGGAAAAGAAGGGACTTTAGGTAGTAGTTACTTCGTTCTTTTCGGCGGATGTACCAGACAGCCCGAGATTTGCTTTTTTGTTCCTTTCTTCGTTCTTTTCCATTAATCTCGACAGGAGCATAATTTTTATGCTCTTTGACTATTCGAAAAGGATGCCTCTGCAATCAATTAAATTGCATGAAAATTTATTTGTGCGGCGTGGCTAAACCTTTCATCTAGTCAAGGATCAATTCAACGGCGCAGTCCCGAATATCTGTGAGATCTAATTAGTTTTCATGCGTTTTTTAATTTGTTATTATTTGCACGTTGTCTATTTAAATTTTCATGGGATTATTTTGTTAGTTGGATGTCAATGGTCCGATGTTCAATGTGACTTATTAATCTCCTGCCAAATTAGTCAATTAAATCCGTAATTGTTTGATTGATTAATATTAGTGGCAACTGGCGTGTTTACACACTAGGGGAACGTGCAATCTAATTTAAATAACCCTCATAGCGTGTTATTGATTGGAGTTAGGTTTTTCTAGATCTCAATGCAATTAGGAAATTAATTCCTACGGTCGTACCTAGGAGTATTTTCTGGTTAGGAGTAACCAATGGTCGTACTTTGGTTATCAATAAATTAAGAAAAAATTAGTCATTAGAATTCGTCAGCGACTATAACTAGCCTATTAATAAATTAAGTGAACCTCTCTTGAATCAATGATCGGGTAAGTGGACTGTGTCTAAGTAGTTGTATCCTTGGTTAGAATTTATCTATTCTTGATTTAATTCCTGTTATTTTCGTGCTACTTAATTATTTATTTTAGTTGAATTGCTTAATTGTTTTTAGTTTCATTCCGATAAAATCCCCCTTTACCAATTGGAATTTCAAAGAGACAAATATCCTCAGTCCCTGAGGAGACGACCCTGCTTGCCACTGTCTACTATTTAGTAATTTTTGTCAATTAATTAATTCTGATATATCGGATTAAGCAAACTCTTCGGGACCAGGGTGAATCAAGTAACCCATTGCACACCTAGAGTCCCTGCTCCAGTAGCTAGGATTAATTATTGACAGCTTTCAGTGGTAGTTAGATTCTATTTTTATTATTGTACATGCTCAACAACCTGTCAATTTTTGGCGCCGTTGCCGGGGACTAGTGCCTGACTAATTTGTTTCTTTTTTGAATTCATCTTGTTTTCTTTTTTTTTGTTTCTCTTATTATTTTTTTTATATATAGTTTATAGCCGCTAACATTCCGTATTTTGGTAATAGACTGGATTTTATTTCTAGAAGGAGTTATGAGACTCATGCTTTTTCTAATGATCAATTGGCTGTTGCAAATTGTGAAAGTTATTTTGGCTCAAATCTTTCAAGTGACATATACCGTGCATTTCAAGATGGCCTAAGTGCTCCAATTGATACTTTTGGAGATTTTTCACCTCAATATCAAACGTGGTATGACCCTTAGTCAAATGGCTATGATCAAGGATGGTGGGATGATTCCAATTTTAATTATGCGACTAGGCCAATGGGTTTTCAACAGCCATCACCCATGTCAGGTATGTCTCTTGAAGAAATGATTGAATTACTAGCTACTAATACATATCGATTTCATCAGGAGACACATGCGATGGCGGATCAAGTGCATCTATTGACATCCGGGATGGTGGATCAAGTGCATCTATTGACATCCAAGATAACACAATTAACTTCTAAGATGTGTGAAGAATTGCCCTCATAGATCAACATTGACCTTAAAGAAGATGAGAGTGTAATTATCCAGATAAATGACATGAAATTGCAAGAGTTTCAAGAAAACGGATCTAAAGATGCAGTTGAAAAGGAAGTTGATTTGCAAAAAATGAGATCCCAATATCAACTCGTCCAAGTGAATGAATCCAATGAACAATCTCCAAATGCGGTGACATCTTCTCCATTCCTTAGTCAATATTCTCCTGACTCTTATTCTTCAATTCCTATTAATGAGATTAACTTTATTATATCAGAAAATTTTGAATTTCATGATAGGAATAAGTTAAGAGTGGCAATGACAAAATATCTTGAACCAATAAATGCGCGTGATGGAGGAGTGAGTGAAGAATCCAGATTATTGTTGACTGGTTTGGCGCCATCTACTAGTTCATGGAAGATCGTAACTCGTATGCTCAAGGATTATTCTATTTATGAGGGCTATCAGGATTATATAGAGGATGAAGCACTGAAACGAGGCACAAGATTTTATCCTCGCTGAACAAATATAACAACGTCTAGTCAAAGACGTTAAAAAAAGGCATTTTTTGGGAGGCAACCCAAATATTGGTTTTGTTGTTTTTCGTTGTTCAATTATTTGAATTTGTTGTCTCTCACTTGGGTACTGATTGCTCTTGATGTTGTCCTCAATTGTGGCAAGGACAGGAAAACTTGGCGTTCCTACGCGAGGAGGGCACGCGGTAATCGTGTAAACCCCAACTTCATGGTCAGTAGATGTTTACCAATCTTGGCGTATCTACTCGGTGTTTGTAAAATCTCAACATCTTGCGACAATTGGCAGGAAGTGGAATCTTGGCGTGCCCTTGCGAGGAGGGCACGCGAAAGTGATCCAGGTCAGTGGACATTTTATAATCTTGGCGTACCCACGCGGTGTTTGATGATCCAAACTTGAAAAAAAAAAAGAAAAAAAAAGAGAAAATTTATTATTATTATTATTATTGCAAGAAAAAGAAAAAAATTATTTTCTTTTTAAACCCTAAAAAAAATAAAAAAAATTAATTAAAAAATATTTTAAAAAAATTTTGAAAATTTATATTCGAATATATTTGAAAAAAAATAAAAATCCCAAAACTATTTTATTTTATTTTTTTCTTTTCTCTTTTCTTCTCTTCTTTTTCTTTCTTTCTTTTTTCTTTCTTTTCTTTCTTTCCTTTCTTTCTTTCTTTCCTTTTAATTTCTTTCTCTTTTCCCCTGCTTCTCCTTCTCCCTTTTCTATTTCGGCCGAAACCCTCCTCCATCGCTGCCGCCTCTTCCCTTCGCCACCTCCCTCACGTACGACTGCCAAGCGCCGCTGCCGCCTCTTGCGCTCGCTGCCACTTCACCAAGCACCATTTCCGCCTCACCCACCGCTGTGACCCCGACTTCAGGGAAGTTCCATTGCCCTTCTTCTTGCTTTTGCTGTTTATTTGTTACATTGAGGGCAATGTACCTTTCAGGTGTGGGGGGGAGTTCGACTAGTATCTCTTTAATTTTCTGTTTTTGGTACTGCTTATCGTGGTGATCAACAATTGCTTGGCAACTCACTCTTCTATTGCTGGTTGTGGTTTATTCTATGAATTTAGTTTCGATGGCAAGTAAAAGTATGTTGTTTTGGTGAACATTTTGAGTTCAATGACGTGGTGCCAATGGTGGCTAACTTGTTTAGGCAATATAAATATTTTGCTAACAACTGTTGTGTGGATTGGTCCCCTGTTGACCTTAGTTCTCCATATTTCGGAGATAACGTGGGCCATGATCTTTAATTGTCTGGTATTTTAGTATTTTGTTGTGAATAACATATGACTCTACTCCATTATTGTTGTCACCCAGTAACCCGGAGTTTTCACCACAAGTGTCGACTCTCGCGTCAAAAAGTGACGATATTTATGAGTAGGTGGTCCTAAAGCGGTGAAAAGTTGAGTAACTGGGCTCTTTCATCTAAAAATGTTAGAGTTCACGTCAAAAGACTTGATTGGCTTGGGACTAAGCATTTATTCATTCTAAAAAAAATAAAAATAAAAAAAGAGAACAACAAAAAAAAGGGGAGAAAAGAAAAAGAACAGATGTGAAAAATATGTAAGCTTATGATCATGTTGGCTTGCCGATCCTTGTTCTTTAATGTTGAGATTTTGGTTGCTAATTGAACCAATTGCTGACTGTTGCTAGTTTAATATTTTGATTCCCTAGATGAGTTAGCCATGAATTGGACGAGTCTGTGATCTTAGGAGTTAACCGGGAGAACTATGTCTTGACACTTAGCCACTAAACCTTGATTTTGGTGTAAGCACAGCTTGGCAATAGATGACATGAGAGCTGACCATTGTTGAGTTTAGTTGTTCTCATACTTGAGGACAAGCATGATTTAGGTGTGGGGAGAATTGATAGGGTGTTAATTGTTAATTATTTTATTGTTAATTTCCCTATTTGTCCTTGCCAAATATCATTTTAATGGTTAACATATACTTATATTTGGTATTTGGACCAATCTACAGGAAGTGGAAATGAAAAATGCTAAAAAGAGGGATCTTCTTAGGAAAAATACTCCACACGTGGGAAGTTTCTAAAAGAAAATACAAGCTGGGCTCCACGGGGTGATACAAACGGATCTCCTATCTTTTTGCTGATGAGGAGTTGAATTGCACTAGGAATCCTATTAGTAATAGGAAACGGAAAAGAAGGGACTTTAGGTAGTAGTTACTTCGTTCTTTTCGGCGGATGTACCAGACAGCCCGAGATTTGCTTTTTTGTTCCTTTCTTCGTTCTTTTCCATTAATCTCGACAGGAGCATAATTTTTATGCTCTTTGACTATTCGAAAAGGATGCCTCTGCAATCAATTAAATTGCATGAAAATTTATTTGTGCGGCGTGGCTAAACCTTTCATCTAGTCAAGGATCAATTCAACGGCGCAGTCCCGAATATCTGTGAGATCTAATTAGTTTTCATGCGTTTCTTAATTTGTTAATATTGGCACGTTGTCTATTTGAATTTCCATGGGATTATTTTGTTAGTTGGATGTCAAGAGCCCGATGTTCAATGTGACTTATTAATCTCCTGCCAAATTAGTCAATTAAATCCGTAATTGTTTGTTTGATTAATATTAGTGGCAACTGGCGTGTTTTCACACTAGAGGAACGTGCAATCTAATTTAAATAACGCTCGTAGCGTGTTATTGATTAGGGTTAGGTTTTTCTAGATCTTAATGCAATTGGAAAATTAATTCCTACAGTCGTACCTAAGAGTATTTTCTAGTTAGGGGTAATCAATGGTCGTACCTTGGTTATCAATAAATTAAGAAAAAATTGGTCGTTAGAGTTCTTCGGCGATTATAACTAGCCTATTAATAAATTAAGTGAACCTCTGTTACATTAATGATCGGGTAAGTGGACTGTGTCTGAGTAGTTGTATCCTTGGCTAGAATTTATCTATTCTTGATTTAATTCCTGCTATATTCGTGCTAGTTAATTATTTATTTTTAGTTGAATTATTTAATTATTTTTAGTTTCATTCCGATAAAATCCCCCTTTACCAATTGAAATTTCAAAGAGACAAATATCTCCAGTCCCTGAGGAGATGACCCAGCTTGCCACTGTCTACTATTTAGTAATTTTTGTCAACTAATTAATTCTGATTTATCGGATTAAACAAACTCTTCGGAAACAGGGTGTATCAAGTAACCCATTGCACACCTAGAGTCCTTGCTCCAGTACCTAGGATTAATTATTGACTGTTTTCAGTGGTAGTTAGGTTCTAGTTTTATTATTACATAGGGTCGACAACCTGTCAGAGTGACAAAAGAAAAGAGGATAGAAAGAGAGAGTTGAAGATTAAAAAGAAAGAGCCATGAGAGGATGAGATTTTGTAAAAAAAATGAAAAAAAAATATGAGTGATTGTTTTATATAAATAAGTTATCAAAAAAACTAATAAAATGTGATGGTACAACGGTTAATACATTGGTCTTCTATTACAAAGGTCTTGATAGCTGCATTTTGCAAAACTTAAAAAAAAAAAAGGGAAAAGTTGAAAATCGAAAACCACCGGTTCGGCGGTTTCACGATTCGATCGATTTTTGAACGATTTCTCTGACAAAGTCAACTATAACATAGAACCGGACCGGTGCCATGGCTGGTTTCGCGGTTCAACCGATCGAACCGGCCAGTCCGGTCCGGTTTTCAAAACATTGGTTCAGATAGAAGTTGCAATTCTAGCGAAAAGCACTTTCTTTGAGTTTAATCTTCGCTTTGCTGGTGCGGTATTACTAGTATGGAGTTGCTTAGGAACATTTTCCTTCAAAGAAGCTGATCATCACCTTGTCAATGAAGAATAGCTGGACCATAGAGAAAGTGCAATAAAGTGCTGAATATTGTCTCCATCAAATCTGTAGAAACAGACTCATTTGCCAATAACTGATAAAGATTATTGGAATTCTATAGTCGACAAAGGGGACGACATAAGAATTAGAAAAGTGATCATGTATTGAGAGTATACTCTTCAAACCAGCCACCATTAGGAAGAGGAAAATACAGTCTATTGAACGGGAAAACATAAGAGGCAACAAGTGGGAAAGTCTGTTAATTACTTATTATAATGGATTAAATGAAAAAAAAGCGTTAATGGTAGTATAATAGATAAACTATGAAATTAAGAAATTCTTTGGGTATTTTAAAGTGCTTTTGCCATAAAAATTGAGGGTTATTATCACTTTACCCCCTTAACGTTCGGTGCCACTATTAATTTTTCCCTTAACATTATCTTTTAGTCACTTTACCCCCAAAACTAATGGTCAAACTTAATGGAATTTGTTAATTAAAGTGAAAAGACATGTTTAATCCTTAAAATTATTATCACTTTACCCCCATAAACTATAGTCTCATTATCAATTTATCCCATAGAGTTATTTTTCAGGTAATTTATCTCACCATTAAATCAACTTAACAAGTTAAAGAATTTTAGAAGAAAGTAGTATATCCCTCTTTGTATAATAAAAACAATAAAAAATTTAGAGTGGCTCTTCTCCTTTGTAGTATCAAGAATAAAAAAGTCAAAGTGTTATACTCTTTTTTCTTGACAATCTTATTAATATTGAAAAAAAAATAGAAAGATGGGGAGGGGGGAGAGAGAGAGAGAGCTCAATTCTTTTTTAAAAAAATACAAATAAGAAAAATTAAATACTTTTATTATTTTAGATTTATTTAACTTTTCTGTTTATCACCAAATTTCGATCCTAATCTCAACAATCTTAAAGTAATACAATAATGTTAGACTCTTCTTTATTTTCTTTCTTTGCAAAATCTAATTTTTTGCCTCCTTCTTTCCTATCTCCTTTTTTTCCTAGTATTCGTAAGTGTGAAAAAAGAAATTTGAGAAAATCCTTTTATTTTTATATTTTTGAATCTCTTAAAGTAAAAAAAAAAAAGAGGAAGAATAACCATTCCAATTTTTTATTTTTAATTATATATAAAAAGGGTAAATATATTTGAAAAATTTTGACCATACTACTTAGATTAATGATGAGATAAAATGCCTAGAAAATAATGTTATGAATTAAAGCAATTGTATTACTATAATTTCAAGGGATAAAATGATAATAACAATGTGATAATGCTATAGAATAAAGGGGTATTTTTGTCCAAAATTTCTTAACATGTTGAGGTGAATTACTTATGGGAGTGAAGTGACTAAAAGATAACATTAGGGAATAAATTGATAGTAGTGATATAATTAAAGGGAGTAAAGTGATAATAAGCCTAATAATTGACTGCTCTTGAGGGATATTTTTCAGATTTAACTTCATTTACCTGCATGGTTTCTAAACGAATGAAAAGCTTATTGCTTCTGTGACCTGATTAGTAGGATTGATTTCACTTTGTATCCATAATATGTTCATTAGTGTAAATGTGGCATCCATATTTGACCATTTAAATTAACACAGTGCTTGCACTCTAATCATAGAGATGGATTGAAAATGCTTGTTTCCACGCATATTCTTGAATATTTAAAGGAATTATATGATTTTGTACCCTAAGGAGAAAATTCAGGGAGCAAAGTGAAAATTATAATTGTGAACCTCAAAGGCTCAGATTAGCATTACATATGATCAATTTTAATTTCTTATCCCAGCTAATTACTTCATTTATATGTAATGGATGAATCTCAATCTTGAATCTTGTATATGAAAATTTGAGGGTAATAATGAAGCTATAGCTAATGCAGGGGGCAACCAAATCTTACCTTCTCCATTGCCCACGATACAAGCTTCCAACTTACGAACCAAATTCAACGATGGTCCCTTGTCGGCAATCACATCCTAGACAACCTTGTGACCTGTCCATCTGGTGTTGTTGGGCTAGTGGATCCTTTGGCTCCACGCTTGGAGTGTAGAGAATTGTAGGAAGAGAAAAATGCACTTTTCATCCTCAAAGGTTGGGTTGATGATCAATTTTGTCCTCAAAGTTTCACCCAGAATACATTTCATTCTCAAAGTTCCTAAATTTTGGTCAGTTAGGGACAATTAACAGAATAACACTCAATTTGAACAAAAAGCTACACGTGAGAAGCACGCTCTGTTAGAACCAATAGAAAAGGGATAAAACCGGTTCGGAAGTACAGACACTATTGTTATAAATTTTTGAATTCTAAATTTTGTACCTTTGCTTTATTTTGTTTATGGTCCATATTCAGTGGGAACCATGTCAAGGACCACTTGGAATGCACTTTTGACAAGCCTATGCCTCTTTTTTTTTTATGGTTTTTATTGGTTATATTAATTTGGTTACAATATCCAATTTGGTTGCCACTTCGGATCGTTAAAATTTAAGGCAAAACTCTACCAAAATTTTCCTTCTTAGCTTATTGACATGTAAATCAGCATGAAGATAAAAACAAATGGTGGTTTTTTTTTTATATATAATGCCTATTTTAGGTTGGAACTGAAAATCATACCCATAAATAACTGGTAGTTTTTTCAAATAATGGACGAAAGCAACAAACAGCTGATAGTTTATGGGAAATAAAAGAAGCCCACAAAGAATTCCATGCATACCTAGTATTTTTTTTTTCATTTCTAGAGAAGGTAAAAAAAGAAGTTACAAAGAGGTGCTAATTATTGGACAAGATAAATGAAAGGGATAATTTCAGAAACCTCCCCTAAGGTTTCTGACAATTTCACTCACTTCCCTTATTTTTGAGGAGGTTTCTAACAATTTCACTCACCTCCCTTAGTTTTGAATAATTACACTAACCTTCACTCATGCAATAAAATGATTATAATATCCTTCATTTATAGATAATTTCTAAAAAAGCCCACAACTAAAACTAATCTTTCATTTTAAAACAACGGTTACCACACAAAAAAAACTCTTATTCTCTCTCTTACCTTTTCTCTCCTGTATTTCATAGTCCACTGTTTTTCTACAGTCGCCATCTACACAACCATCTAATATATCCCGAATCCTCATTATTATGGAAATAGATCCTCTCTCTCTCTTTTTTGTTTTCCTTTTGTAAGTATTATTGAATTGAAATTGCTAAACGACAAAAGAATGGCAGTGATACTGAGTATAAACAAGAAAATAAAAAAGATGGCTAATAAAGAACTATATACCAATTGTGCAAAAAAAAAAAGAATTTTGGGATATAAGAACTATAATCAAATTTGCCTAAAGACATAGAATGTGGTCTCTAATGTTGCTTTTGGCTGCTCCATGTTGGTATTCTTGGTGGGTTAGATTATTTTAGCATCAACAAGGTTGCATCCATTTTGATTGAATTTGAATAATGACATTGGTCAATTTAGATGCAAATTTTAGGCAAAAAAAATTGAGGATAAAGATTAGGTTGAATGCAAATGTTAATTGTCATAATTGATTTGCATAGGAAGTTTTAGGGCTGCAAAGTTGGGCTTGCAAAATTATGAGAATACGAGAATTAAGTTAAAGTGGCTTATTGACTTCATTAGGGTAGTAGTTATGCCGATTGCAATAGTTGCAATATGGAAGAAATTCATGAGCGAGTTTTCCCCCATTCTAACTAACAAAGGAGTATTTTAGGGTTTTTAGAACAAATTTAGCATAGTCGGTTCATATTGTTACTGAAATACTAATAGTAGAGAAGGTAGGAGTAATCTTTTTAAATTAGAGGGAACCTACCCACAATAGTCAAAAACCTCTCCTGAGGTTTTTGAAATTATCCCTAAATTAAAGTTATAAATAACTGGTAGTTTCTATACAAGATAAAGAAACAACAACCTACCAACTTTTTATGGCTTTCCTCTATTTTTGCAAATAGGGTTTCCTCTACTGTATGTATATTTTTCTGATAGGTAAAAAAATAAAAATTAAATTAAATTAAATGGGCTCGGCTAATTTAATGCGTTTGGATAGATACTCAAATCCAAGTCATCTATAACCATGAATAAGTGGATGTCGACCATTTATGTCAACCTTCTTGCCAGCAAATGATTGGATTTAGAATGGTGAGGGTGGCTAGAAATTTTTTTAGGACTACAATTCGACAGGAATGTCAATTTTGGGATGTGGCAGCTCAAGATAGAGACCATTTTTGTTCAAGACGGAGTTGATTTAACGATACACGGAATTGAAAAAAAGCTAGAGGGTGTGATAGATGCAAATTTTGCTGAGATGGATAAGAAGGCAAAGTCCAGTATTATCTTAAATCTCTCTGACGAGATTTTGCGGGAGGTAGCCACTAAGACTTCAGCAAAAGCCATGTGGAACAAGTTTAAGGCCTTGCATACGAAGAAGACAATTGAAAATCGACTTTATTTAAAGCAAAGTCTATATATGCTTTGCATCATTGAAGGTACATCTATACTCTCACATCTTGATAAATTTGATTCCATTATTATGGATTTGAAGAATATAGATTCGAAAATTGATGATGAGGATTAGTCCCTGTTACTTTTGTGTTCCCCTCCCCAATCTTTTAAACATTTTCGCGATACTGTAATTTATGGGAAAGAAACAATTTCGTATCGGGAAATGAAATTTGCATTAAAATCTAAGGAACAGATACACAGGAATATTACTGAAAAATTTAGTGGAGGTCAGGCAGAAGACTTGGTTGTTAGGGGCCGAACTGAGAGAAGAGAATTTGACAATAGTAGATCTAAACCTAGACCTAAATCCCGATGATAAGTGACTAATTTACGTAATAATTGTATGACATTTTATATTATTTTTAGTCACTTTGGTTATATTATTGGAAGAATATGAATCATTTTGGCTATAATTGGTGAATAAATGTTTTTAAGTGATTAAATGAGGTTTTTATCACTTTTTACTTGGATTTTGTGTATTTTGACAGTTTTGACACATTTTCGTATTTCGGCTATAACTTGAGTTTCAATGATTGGATTGGGATGATTCTTGAACCCATTTGAAGATAAGAGATAGATCTACAACTTTGGTGAAGACATCTAAATCCAGTTTGAAGGTTTTCCAGGTCAAAATGCCGAATTACAATAGCAAATTTCTACTGGTCGAAACTGGAACAGGGCAATGAGCAGGCAAGGGTATTTCAGTCATATCTCAGCCTACACAGATCCAAATGAGGTGATTCTTGATGCATTAGAAAGATAACTCAAAAGGCTACAACTTTCGTGTTTAGACATGAGCTGGTTCAGCCTCTAACATCAAGAAAAGATTGGTTGAAGTTGGGCCAAAAATATAGCAAGTGATCCACACTCGGATCCACTATTCATCCGAACCCTCGATTGTTTCTGGGTTAGTGGATCCGAGGTACTGTAGCAGCTCGGATCACTGGTCAGAAAATGCTGCTCTGTACGCGTAAAACTCAATTTCACCTCCACCAACTCACATTGGATGCTAGACATGTGAGAAACATTCCCAGCTGTAAAATGGAGATGTAATCCTCATTTCTTGACCACCTTTCATCATTAAATAGCCAAATGCATTGCAAAAATAGGGATGGGGAGTTCATAGGAGAAAAATAGAGAGAGACATACGGGAGAAGCTGGAAGCTGCAGAAATGTAGCTCTTTCATCTCTCTAGTGTTAGTTTAGCTTAGTATAGAGTAGTGTAGCTTTCCATTCTTGTTTATTATCTAGATTAGGATGAAGATGGAGGATGAAGAAGGTAAGGAAGAAAGCTCATGTGACAAGGGTTGTATTCCTTCCAAACTCTTTATCTTTTGTATTTGATTCCAATTTTAGTTAATATACAAGTTCTGGATTTTGTGTTCATTATGTGTTTCTAAAGTTTAAGCCTTGGGTTTGGTTGAACTTTCTATAATTGTTAGTGTTTATTATTTGGTTATTTGACTGCTATGATTTGAGCAAGTTATTTAGCACTTTGGCTCTTTAAATCATGATTAATCTGGTACCATTGATTGTGATTATTTAAAGTGTTGTTTCTGCAATGAAAATTGAGATTTAACACTAGTTCAAGAAGTGCTAAACATAGGGAGTACACTCACGAAAGTAGAGGTGCACTTATGTGGTTTTTAGTGATTCATTTCATGTAATTTCATTGAAAAAATGAACTTGTAGCTAATTTCATAACCATGAGAATAGGTATGGATTAGTTATAAGTATAATTGATTCACTACGAAAGTAGGATTCAAATGCATAAGGAAATTACACCATAACTAGCCTAGATGTAGTACTCAATGATCCAAATATAATACTTGCATGAGTAGTTAGGGATACCACAACCTAAGGAGCTTTCATTTGTTATTTTCTTGTATAATTTCAGTAGGCTTTAATTTGTTATAATTCATTGATAGTCTAAATAATAGAGAAGCTTTAGTAGTACCGGTAATTGCAATCTTCCTTGTGGGATCGACCCTTAATACCCTATACTCGCTCACGATTCGTATACTTGCGATAAATCGCGTGTGGGGTATTTAGGAGTTTATAAATGTAAAACTTGATTAGGATGAGTTTAATTGTATATGTATACTCCGCGCACGCCACCCGACATAGAAATGTGGAATGCAATTATTGTCATAAAATGGGGCACATCAAGGCAAATTGTTTCAAATTGAAAAATAGATTGAAATAAAAGGGAAAATCTGGTGAGAAATATATTGAGACTGCCGAAACTGGTGTTGCAGCTAATAAAAATGAAGGAAATATTTTCTTTGTGACTGTTGACAAGACAAGGTCTAAAAATGAATGAATTTTAGATTCGGGGTGCTCTTATCACATGTATTCTAATAGGGATTTATTTTTCACTTATGAATCTTATAATTGTGGAATTATTTTGATGGGTAACGCCGCTTGTAATGTTGTTGATAAGGGTACAATCCGAATTAAAATGCATGATAGTATTGTGAGGACGCTTACTAATGTTAGACATGTTCCTGATTTGAAAAAGAATCTCATCTCTTTGGACACTCTAGAGGCTCTTGGGTGCAAATACACAGTTGAAAATGGCGTTATGAAGATTTCTAAAGGTGCTCTCGTTGTAATGAAAGCTTGCAGGGTTAGAAGTTTATGTGTTTTGCAGGGATCTACTGTCACAGGCTTGGTTGCAGTTTCGTCATCATTATCTTTGTCTGATTCTAACATCACCAAATTGTGGCATATGCGTTTGGGATATATGAGCGAGAAAGACTTGGTCATACTCAGCAAAATGGGACTTCTTTGCAGTCAGAGTACTGGGTCACTGAAATTCTGTGAACATTGTGTCTTTGGAAAGCAAAAAAGAGTTAGTTTCAATTCTCCAACAATCCATAAGATGAAAGGTATTCTTGATTATATTCATTCAGATCTTTGGGGTCCATCTCGTGTTCCATCTAAGGGCGGTGCCAGGTATATGTTGACTTTCATTGATAATTATTTAAGAAAAGTTTGGGTTTATTTTTTTAAACCTAAGAATGATGTTTACCTCATTTTCAAGCAATGGAAAGTTTTGATTGAGAAACACACAGGTAAACAAATCAAGCGATTTAGAACAGATAATGACATGAAATTTTGTAAAAGAGAATTTGATAAATTTTGTAAGAATGAAGGAATTTTTCGGTATCACACTGTCAGGATGACGTCTTAGCAAAATGGTGTGGTCGAACGTATGAACAGAACACTTTTAGAGAGAGCGAGGTGCATGATCCTTAATGCAGGGTTGTCAAAGGATTTTTGGGTTGAGACAATTTCTATGGCCTGTTATATTGTTAACCGTACTCCTTCTGCCGCTCTTAATTTCAAAACTCCTGAGAAAATCTGGTCAGGTATTCTTGCTGATTATTTTGATTTTAAAATTTTTGAGTGTCCAGCATACATGCATATAAATGATGAAAAATTAGAACCCTGAACTAAAAAATGTATTTTCCTTCGGTATGCTTTTGGGGTGAAGGATACAGATTATGGTGTCCTGATCCCAAATTTTTTAAAATTTATAATCAGTAGAGATGTTACTTTTGATGAATTTTTTATGTTATCTTCCAAAAATGAGTCGTCTAATTCTTGTCAAACAGATGATAGTATGTAGAAGTAGGTGGAGTTTGAGATTGGTAGTTCTGGTCCTTCTATTCAACAAGTACCAGTAGATGCATCTGAATCTACTGATGAAAATAATTCAGAAGAGAAAGAATATTTCATTGCTAGAGATAGACCAAGAAGCTAAGGGATATTCGACCACCACAAAAATATGCAAATTTGGTTGCATACGCTTGTCTGTCACATAAGAAACTGATGCAGTTGATGAACCTACTACCTATTCAGATGCGATTTCTTGTGATGATTCTGCTAAGTGGTTGGTTGCGATGAATGAAGAAATTGAGTCTCTCCATTAAAATGGAACTTGGGTTCTTGTGAAGCCGCCTCCAGATAAGAAAATTGTTGGATGCAAATGGGTCTTCAAGAAGAAAGAAGGTATTCCAGGGGTCGAAAATGCAAGGTACAAAGTACGTTTGGTTGCAAAGAGCTATAGACAGATAAAAGGTGTTGATTTTAATGAAGTATTTTCACCTGTTGTTAAGCATAGCTTTATTCATGTTTTACTTGCTTTAGTTGCCATGTATGATTTGGAGTTTGAGCAGCCTGATGTTAAGACAGTTTTCTTGCATGGTGAATTTGAAGAAAAAATTTATATGAAGTAACCTCAGGGATTTGAAATTGAAGAAAAGGAAGACCATGTTTGTTTGCTAAAACAATCCTTATATAGATTGAAACAGTCTCCAAGACAGTGGTATAAGAGGTTTGACACTATTATATTGAATCATGGTTATTCAAGGAGCATGTATGATAGTTGCGTTTACTTCCGGAAGTTAGATGATGGTTCTTTCATTTATTTGCTGCTTTATGTTGATGACATGCTCATTACTGCCAAGAATTTGTCAGAAATTCACACTTTGAAGTTGCAGTTAAATAGTGAATTTGAAATAAAACATTTGGGAGCAACTAAAAAAATTCTTGGCATGGAAATCAAAAGAGACCAAGGAGGTGGAAAGTTATTCTTGACTCAAGAAAATTACCTGGAGAAGGTCTTGGAGAAGTTTGGCATGAAAGATGCTAAACCTGTAACTACTTCTCTTGCAAGTCATTTTCGAGTATCTGCTGCTCAGTTGCCACAGTCAGTTGAAGAAGAAGAGTATATGGCACAGGTTCCTTATTCTAGTGCAGTCGGCAGCATTATATATGCAATAGTTTATACTCGTCCAGATATTGCACAAGTAGTCAGTGTGGTTAGCAGATATATGTCTTGTCCTGAAAAAGCACATTGGCAGATTATGAAGTGGATCCTCAGATACTTGTGAGGGACTTCAAACTGCTGTTTGGAGTTTGGGAAAAATAATGACACTTTAGTTGGTTTTGTAGACTCTGACTATGTTGGGATCTTGACAGGAGAAGATCACTTTCAGATTACGAATTCTGCATTGGCGGTTGTGCAGTTAGATAGAAAGTTACTTAACAATCCATTGTAGCTTTATCTACTACGGAGGCAGAATATATGGCCATGATCGAAGCAATCAACGAAACCTTGTGGTTGAAGAGTTTGTTTGGCGAATTTAGTCTGCATCAAGGTGTTACTACTATTTACTGTAATAGTCAAAGTGTCATTCATTTGACTAAAAATCAGATGTATCATGAGAGGACGAAACACATTGATGTGAAATTTCATTTTATTCGAGATACTACTGGTATGGAAAAAGTCCTTGTTCAGAAAATCAGTACCAAGGAGAATCCTGCTGACATATTCATAAAACCTCGTCTAGTTTACAAGTTCAAGCAATGCTTGAATTGGGTTGGTATTCCTTGTTGGTGATTTAGATCTATTGGACCTTATGTGAAAAAGGTGGAGCAGATTTGCCATTATCGATGTTGGGGACACGCCAAGGTGAAGATTTATTAAAGTGGCTTTGTCCCACATCGCCATTTGTATAAGGGAGCCTTTCTATTAGTTGCCAATAAATATAGTGGGTCTGTGATGGAGTTAAGTGCACCAAACCAAGAGAGTATTAGTGGGCTATTTAGGCCTTTGGATCATTAAACCTTTTGTTTAGTCAAATATTTTTGGGCTCTCTTGTGTTTTTAGTATTAGGTATTTTGGACCTAAAAACACTTTCCTAAGGCATTTTTGTACTGTTTTCTTCGTAGTAAAATATTGCTTCTCCTCCGTCCGTGGACATAGGTCAATTTGACCAAACTACGTAAATTCCTGTGTTCTTGTTTTATTTATTTTTTCTTTGTTATTTGTCTTTTGGGGTTGTCAAAAATCCTTTCATCAATTTCCTGGGTCTAGACCTGACAAAGAATGGTAAATAAACTCCTATTTATCCTAGTGAACACCTGACAAGAGGCTGCAATTTTCCTCTGCTCATTTAATGTCCAATTGCTAGAAATTCCAATGAAGTACACAACCAAATCTGGCTCAAGAAATAAGCCTGATCCAAGCATGATTTGCCCCACGCAATTCTAATGTTCGGTTGCAAATTTGGACTTTGCATTTTACAAGCTTCTGGTAGGCATAATAAATGGCTATGGCTCAGTATGGCTCTTTGTCAACAAAGTTAGTGATGACTTTTGACACTCTCCTCAGCAGTGACTTTTCTTATAGTCCTGCTGAGCATTTCCCAAAACTTAACGAATTTGCAAGAACTCAACTCTTCGTGGATATGTCTACAACTTTATCATTTTGTGTTGACATACTTCAAATCAACTTCTCCTTGTAATATCTTTTCTTGAACAAAATGATAGTGAACTCCAATATGCTTTGTTCTCGCATGAAATACTGGATTTTCAGTCATACGAATACCTGATTGGTTTTCACAGTGTAACTGAATTGGGTAATCAATTGGTTGGTGTAAATCCTTTGTAAGTTGCACTAACCACGTGCTTTCCTGTGCTGTTGAAGCGGCTGCTCTATACTCTGCTTTTGTCCTAAATATTGACACTGTCGGTTGTCGCTTACTACACCAAGAAATTGCGACTGATTTAAGGTTAAAAATATAACCTGTGTTTGACCTCCTTGTATCATGATCACTGGCATAGTTTGCATCACAAAATCCAGTCATTTTACAAGCTTCTCCTTTCTTGTACAATAGACCATAGTCAATGGCCCCTTTGATGTATCTCCAAATTTGATGCACAGCTTCTAAACGTGTCTTTTTTGGATTTTACATGAATTTGCTCACGACCCCAACTGCATATAATATGTCAGGTCTAGTCAAAGTAAGATATATTAACCTACCTACCAATTGTCTATACACGGTAGCATCGTCAATACTTTTGTCCTCAGTAGAGCAATATCTGGCGTTGACTTCCATTGGAGTTGAGATAGGCTTACACTCAAGCATCCCAAATTTCTTCAACAAGTCTTTAGCATACTTCATTTGATACGAGAATAAACCTTCATTGGCCCTATCAACCTCAAAACCAAGAAAATACTTTAGCTCCCCAAACTCTTCATTTGGAAACGTACATACAGGTTTTCTTTAATTTGTTGAATTTCGTCATCATCATCACATGTAATGATTAGGTCATCAGCATATACAAGAACAATAGCTAACCTTCCACTGCTCACTTTCACAAATAAATTGGAATCTGCAGGTGCTACAGAATATCCACTTTAAAGTAAGAACTCTGCTATCTTGCCATATCATGCCCTTGGTTTGGTTCTTGTTTTAATTCACATAAAGTTTTTTTTTCAATTTGCTTACAGGACCTAGTCAGACTGTGTCTCCAAACCCATGTGGTTGACCCATATAGATCTCCTGATCTATCTCTCAACGAACGAAAGTATTTTTGACATCTATCTACCAAAGCTTCTATCACTTGCAAGCTGCAACTGTAGATAGAACTCAAACTATGGTTAACTTTGCCATTGGGCTAACCGTTTTATCATAGTCTAACCTATATTTCTGAGACAATCCAAGAGCAATGAGGCATGCCCTATACCTCTCAACTGAGCCATTTAGATGAGCCTTAATTGTAGACCCATTTGCAAGAGATAGATTTAACAAATCAGCTGAGACTTGTTTCGACATCATAATCTTCAAGTTGTGATAACTGACATGTCCCAATCTTGTATGCCACAAATTAGTTATCTCACTCTTTCTTGCTTTATCAATATAGGCTTCTTGAGCTAACATCAGACCCATTGACTCTAATAGTCTACCTTGCATTGTTGGTGTACCTATAACTTTCAGATGTTGATACACCTTGACATCATCAGGTCCAAACAATACGTAGTTGCTAGATGATGTCAGTTGAGAAATTAATAATGAATTCTTCTTCATTCCAGGTACGTGATAGACATGTTGCAACTCCACCTGCTAAGACTTGTATCGAGGTAGTATCATCATATTACCAATGTGAGAAATTGGTAACCTAGAATTATTAGTTGTCATCACCACTCGACTATCTTTGTACTCTATCAAATCTTTTAGCTTTTTTTTTTGTCTCTAGTCATATGGTTAGGACAACCAGAATCAATAATCCAATCATCAATGTAATTGACAAGTTTGGTATTCACAGCTATAAGAGAGAACTTTTCTTGTAGTCTAATAATACAGCAAAATGTGAAACCTTCTATTGCAAAGGATACCTGGACATCCCAATTTTCATCATCCTCATTCCTTTTTGGGGGATGTAGCAACATTACCTTATGCTGGTGGGGATCTACAAAATTTTGCATGATGCCCATTCTTACCACGGTTGTAGCATTCATCATTTCACCATTTTTGGTTGCCTTACTACTATTGACGCCATCTATTTTAGCCAATTGCTCCTTGACTTTGGCCAGCTTCCCCTTGATTGTTGTTCTTCTACTTCTTTTGCTGCCATGGGCTCTATTTGCCATTTGAATTATTTTGGTTATCCACTAGTCTCCTATCTTCGGTTTAAGGTCCTCCTTTTTTGGCAAAGAAAGCTTTTTCTTCTTCTTTGATAAATACTTTAGACATAGAACTGTCTAACGGTTCCTCATTCACAAGTAAACTTTCCAACTCATTTAAGGTTGGCTCCTTGGACCAACCACAAGTGGTAGTAATAAGTAGGGGTGGCAATTTTTGGCACGACTTGAAAACACGACACGAATCTAACATGAAATTAATGGATTTGGGTTGAGGTTTTGTGGGTTCGGGTCAGAATCGGGTTAAATCCAATGAACTCGAAAAAAAAAAGTCAAATTCAAATTAATCACGGGTTGACTCGATAACCCGTTTATGAATTAAAAATAATTTAATAAATATAAAAATATTTTATCTAACTAAACTAAGTTATTCTTTTTTCCCTAAAGGCATTAACCACTTAATCCTACATGAATTTGTTTAACTTGTGTAAAGTTAGAATTATTATGTTTGGACAAATGATATATTACCTTATTTTCTATTTTTATAGTATCTTAATTTATTTTGGATCTAGTTTGGGATAAAACACTTTTACGGTGTTTTAATTTATTTCAGATCTGGTTTGGAATTATTTTATTGAGATTTTTATTACTTGTAATTAGTCTTGTGCGAAATTGGTTCCGTTAGAAACTATAGTGGTAAATTAGTAAATTGAAATTATGTTTCAAGTCATTCGAGTTGATCCGCCAACCCGAAATTTTTGAGTTCGGATCAGGAGGCGGGTCGTGTTTGGGTCAGCATATTATTTGTTGTACCCGAGTCTCAATCCGACCCGCCAACCCGTTTTTGACCCGATTGGCACACCTAGTAATAAGACTCGTGTATTCTAGCCATAAACCATGGACAATAATTCTCCACATTCTAGTCTCTATGATTGCATTCTAGGAATCCAATTTGGATATTTCATCACAAATTGATTTTACCATGGAGAAATATTGACCTACTATCATATTTTGCTGAGAAATAAATAATAATTCATTTTTAAGCATATGGAGTTTCGCGTTATTGGGCTTTGCAAAGAGTGTTGTGAGTGAGTCCCATGCCTCTTTTGGTGTCTTAGTGCCTTTGATCCGGTGTAGTAAATCATTTTTTACAACCATTGTCAAAGCATATGCAATTTTGCCAATTTTAACTTTCCACTTTTTAAGTGGCTCTGCCTCCGATGGCGATGTTGTGTCATCTTCACTAGCAATAGCCCACAAGTCTTCTTCCAATAGGTAGAATTTCATACAAGTACTCCAAGAGTCATAATTGTTGGAATTGATACTTAATTCATCAATATTTCCAACTGAGATAGCAATCTCTACCATAATTAATTTTATCACTCACACTTTAATAATTGAGTGACATCAAAAACTTTCATAGTATTTCACCATGTTTTTGGAGAATCTTCTCTCTTATTGCCAAATAAAATTTTATCAAGAGTGAGTTCAAGATAGACCCGCTCTGATACCAAATGCTTGAATTGTGGTAGGGTCCACTATCAAATTAATAGATTGAATCCACTAATAAAGGAGACAAACAATAATTTTATTACACTTAAAGTGCAAACAATAAAAACACTCACAAAATTAACTTATACTAAACACTACTAAATTGAGTCTCACTTTTGAGAATATCTGCTCTAATTTTATTAGGCCTCACTTTTGAGATATCTACTCAAAACACTCACACAAATTTGCACTCTAAATATCAAGCCACTCTTTAAGCTCTAACTCTATTTGAGCACTTGTATTCTTGTCTGATGATGGGGTGACAAAAATGGTAAATGAACTCCCTATTTATACTTGTGAACATCCAACAAGAAGATGTAATTTTCCTCTTCTCATTTAATGTCCAATTGCCAGAAAATCCAGTGAAGTACACGACCAAATCTGGCTTAAAAAACAAGCATGATTTGTCGTACACAATTCCAACATTCTGCTGCAAAATTGGACTTTGCATTTCACAAGCTTCTAGTAGGCATAATTGATAGGTTTCGAGCTTGTGTAATAATAAATTCGTATCCACAAAAATGTATGATAGAGTATCATGGTAAGTAGGGTCGTCTCTGTAGGAATAAAGGGAAATTCGTTTCTTCCAAGTGAGAATTAACTGGGGGTATTGCCAAATCAAAATAAATAAAAATACCAGTTTAAGAAAATTAGTCAAACGAAAGAAAATTTAAATTAATTCAATAATATGCAAACTCTAGCCAAGGAAAAACTTCGAAAGTGGTTCATAAAACTGCCCATTGATACAATAATAATTTCTTCTATTCGTTAATAAATAGGTTATAATTGCCAAATAAGCATTGGCAATTAGCTTTTCCTTACTGTGTCAATAGTTAAGGTACGCCCGTTAACTACTTTCCTAATTAAGAAATAACCCTAAATACGCCCGTAGAATTTAATTTCTTGATTGCATTAGAAATTAGAAAAGTTTTATTCTAATCAACAAACACACTACCGGGGTTTATTTAAATTTGACCATATGTTTTTTTAATATGAAATTAATTATACTAGTCGCCACTAATTTAACACAATTAAACAAGTATAGATTTAACTGTCCTAACTAGCATTAGATTGTTATGTTGAATTAAATATCGGGCACCCTTGACATTTAAATAATAAAACAACCATGAGAAATTTAATTAGAAAACATACGAATAATAATGAATAAAAGAAATAGATAAAAACAATTAGATCTTACAGTTATAACTGAACCAAACCCTCGTTATCCCTTGACTAAAATGGAAAATTAGTTGCTCATCGTTGAGAAAAATCCCATGCAAAAGTTTGAACAATTTCAATAGTCATGCCACCACCGAGAAAAGCAAAAAACACAAATCCGTCATTTTTCTCCTTTTTCAAGTAAAGAGTCACGAGACTCACGACCCTCCAGGAATTGTTTCTTGCTTCGGAAGAACTAATCAAGTAGGAAGCCAGCCGTCTCCGATTCCTCTATTTTCTCCTACTTTATAGCTACTACTAATAATAAAGCATATTTCCTAATTAGAAAAAGAAACTACAAAAGACAATATTCCATGTTTCCTAATCAAATACCATAATTAATAAAGATAAGGGTAAAATACCAAAAACCCCCCTGTGGTTTATCAAATGTACACTTTATCTCCTTATGGTTTAGAAACCTACAATTTAACTCCCTGTCGTTTCAACTAAAGTGAAATCTGATAGAAAACATCTACAATAACGGTATTTGAGTGCCACGCGCTTCTGCTGAGAGTTGTGGTTGCGATAATATTTTCACTTGCCAAGATACTCCCATGTGTTTCCAAACCATAGGGAGGTAAAGTGTACATTTGGTAAATCACAGGGGGGTTTTTGGTATTTTACCCATTCTCAAATGCACGAAACATTCTTCCGAGGAATTGACTTATAGAGGGGCAATTTTGGCATTTTTTGTTCAAACGTTAGTTTAGATGTTTTCTGTTAGATTTCAGATTAGTTGAAACGGCAGGGAGTTAAATTGTAAGTTTCCAAACCATAGGGAGGTAAAGTGTACATTTGAAAAATCACAGGGGGGGTTTTTGGTATTTTACCCTAAAGATAACTTCCAAATCTTCAGCTAAGGTTTGTTCGAAGTTTGACTCGAACTAGGAAACGTCTGTATGCATAAATTTTCCGAGCCTTCTGTATTTGACAGTAGGTTCTGAATGCGCCCACACCAAATTGGTTCATAATATGCTGGAAAATTGCCCCTTCAACTACTTTTTGCTCCATTTTTCTACAGTTAACATTAATAACCAAATATAAGTAGAATCTGTCCAATAATACAATGTTTGGCAAACATCAAGGAAAAATATTTACAAATTATTAGCAATTACACACCCTGTCAATAATAAATGCCTATGGCCCAGTATGGCTCTTTGCCAACAAAGTTAGTGATGACTTTTGACAATACCAACTTGGGTAGATTTGTTATCTAGGTTGCAATTGCAGAAGTAGAGAGGATTAGGTTGGAGGAAGAGGAAAAAGAAAGGACACTCAGGTGATATATTTCTACTTTCTTGAAGCTTCTTTGTGAAAAGAAAACAAGGAATCATTAATCGAGTGATGAGCGCGGGATATACATATAACAATTAGCTCATTCACAATTAAGTTTTATATTTATAAATTCTTAAATACCCTACATATGATTTTTCGCAAGTATACGAGTCGTAATTGAGTATAGAGTATTAAGGGTCGCATCCACAGAAAAAATTGTCAATTATTGATAGTTTTCGAACTCTTTTATTATTTAGACTATCACAAGTGTAAGAAATTAAATGTACACTATAAACATGAGATAAAAATAATAAAAATAACAATAGAAAGCTCCTAGAGATATGAAATTTTTCACTAATCTTGCAAATAAAATTATCAGTTAAATGAATGCTATTATCTTGGGTAACTATAATGTAATTTCCTAATGTATATGAAACACACTCTCATAGTGAATCAACTATACTTGTAACTAAGTCATACCTACTCTCGTGGTTATGAAATTAACTACAAACTCATTTCTTCTATGAAATTACATGAAACAAGTCACTAAAGCCACATAAGTGCGCCTCTACTCTCGTGAGTGTACTTTCTAAGTTTATCACTTCCTTGAACTAGTGTTAAATTCTAATTCTCATTGTCAACTTAACATGTTAAGATTATCACAACTAATGGCCAGTTAATCATGATTAGAAAAGTAAAAGTGATAAATAACTTACTCAAAATAATATTATCAAATAACCAAGTAAATATCACTAACAAGATATAGAAAGTTCATCCATACTCTAAGCATAAATTTTAGCAAAACATGATAAAAAGATCTAAACTTGTATTATAACTAAGCATAAAATCAAATACAAGAGAGAAAATAGTAGAAGAGATATGACCCTTGTCACATGAGATCAACCTCTCCATGTTGCGTTAATTTTCATCCAAATCTAACTACAAATACAAGAAGGATGACCTATTCTAACTATACTATACGAATCTAACTAATGAACTAAGGGAACTCTAGTGAAGACTACACTTTTGTGGAGTTTTTCTAGCCTTTCAAAGTTGTGAAAATGTTTTCCTTGGCCTCTTTTTATAGAGAGATTCAAGCTCAAGATGAGTTGTTTCTAGTTGACAAAATTACTCTTTGAAATTTTTGAAGGTGGGTTCTCAAAATTTCCATTCTCATCTACTTATTTCTAGCAGGAATCTTTGTAGAAAAAGTGGTCAAAAAGGTTGAGTGAATAGGGCACAAGTTGCAGAGCAAGTTGCAGCCGCAAAACATGAACACGTGGCCCCAAAATGTGACCTAGCTCATGTTTTGTACCCCACGTTTTGCTGTTTTGCAAGTTTGCTCATTCTAAGCAGATTTCATCCTTGCTCTGTTTTTGTACCAATTTCTATTAATATTTTCTTGATGATAGAAGCTGAACTAACTCTTGTACAAACCATAAAATTGTAGCCCTTGAGTTAGCTTTCCAATGCATGAAGAATCATCCAATTTGGAGCTCTACAGAGCTAGAAATGACCAAAATACTCTTGACTCACTACAAGAAAACTGACTTTTCACGACGCCAGAAATATGCTGCAAAAAGTCCAAAAACCGCCGCGAAAACCTTTTTGCGGCACAAATGCGACGGAATTAAATTGTGTCACAAAAGTAGCCGTTACAAAAGAAAACGACACAATTTTTCAACATGTCGCATGCATTTGCATCACTCTACTTGCGGCACAAAAAATGCGCTACAAAATATCCACAATGTCATGCGACAAAAACTTGCGTCGCAAAAAAGTCACCAATATAAAGACCAGAAATCAAATTTTTCATGGTACAATAATTATCATGCTCAAATATCCTAAAATCGAATATTATAACAAAATATAGTTCCACAATACACTAGAATAAAGTACCATACATTGTTTTAGTCAAATTCTACAAACTTTATCATTTAATATTGTTCGCTCCAATTACAAGATATTTCATATATTCCAAAATGTGCTTGTCTTCAAAAGTACAACACTTTATCATACATCTCTCAAAAACATCTTCATATCTCCCAATCCGCATGCTTCCAATGTACCATCAAGTCCAGGGCTGCAAAGTGTATTCTATTAGTCCCCTGCTCATATAACCCCAACCCATTAAGCATGAAGAAAATGTTAATATAACAATAGATACTGAAACGGAATTTGTAATTCAACCTTTTCACAGACACTGAAAAGGGGCAAACAGTTACTATTATAAAGTACATGCTGAATTAAAGAAGTACAACTAATTTAAGTATGTGGAAGACCCAAAAAAGTGTATGGTCACAAACACAGATGCAGAACCATGAGAGTTGCTTTCAAGAACTGTGAATGGAATAAAGGCAGCAATCCATGGCATCATTCATATGTGCGACTTGCCAAGTTTAATATGTTAATTAAGGCAAAAAAGTAGGCTCACGAACACATGCACAAGAGTGAGAGTTGCTTTCACAAAATCTTGGTGGAGATCCAAGAAATTCAGCAATCAAATCTGTTCTTGATCAGTACTAGCCAAGCCAGGATTTCCGAGACACCTTGACTTGCCAAACCAATAACCATGCTGTCTCTGATTAACTGTGTGTAACTCAAACTCAAAGTCCATAATGACTCTGTTCTTTTCGTAGATGCAACATAAAAAGCAGGTTTTTAGTTAACAGCACTGATCATTTTCTTAGTTGGAAAGACACGAACAGGAGCAAAAGTTTTTCTCGTGAAAATGACATATTCCTAACAATGATCACTTTCCACTCGAGACTAACTCAAGAATCTATTGCACCCTTTTAACTCAGCTTTTATGGTGGATTATAAAGGTCAGCAATTTTACTTTTGCAATGTATTTGTCTTTGATTATATGGCTCTGCTTGGATTATGGAGTTTTCCAGATAGTTATTTTTGTTTTTGGAGTGTACAATAACACATTTCAAATTTACACAATTTCAAATGCACTAAAAAAAAAACTATTATCTCTTAAATGCCTGAGTGGACAGAACTCTTGGTACAAAGTTTAGACAGTCATTATCCCATTTTCCCCACTCTTGGACATTGATATCTTGAATTACCAAGACACTGCCTAGCTTGGTAGCTACGCTAGCTGGCTGCCTGAGTATGCTAGTGTACCAGAAAGTCTTAGGCCACTCGTACGCTAAAAAGTTCCCTAAGGAAACATGGGGGATTCTTCGTAGTTCATACCAATCCATCAAATTGTTCAACATTTGGAAAACTTGACAGAATAGAGTTATTTCCAGAAACTTTTCCAGTACCTCAAGCAAGTCGTTTGCAAGTAGTCCTGCTCCTTTTCTTCTTTGTATGATGGTTCTGATATAACAAAAGACTAGTCAATTAAATATCAACAAGGAGCTCATGCACAAATAGTCATCAACAAGGAAGTCATGCACAATTCAATATCAACAAGGAACTCAGCAAAATTGGTCTTCTATAGAAGGACCAACTCAAAGTACGCATACTATACCTCAAGAATATCAGCAATTGAAGAAACTTTTTTATTCATTTCACACTTGTTTATTTCAGCATCATTTGTTCCAACTTCCTTGTACATTTCAGCATCATTTGTTCCAACTTCCCTGTTCATTCTATCACCAACCTGTTACATTATCAACAAAGTGTGAAGAAAAGAAAATCAGGCCATAGCTGCTGATATTTTAGAGAGTTTGAACACAAAATCGAATTGTATGAATTAATAGACAACCTCTAATGAGTCCGAAATTTGAGATTGTTTTGCTGCATTCATTTCTCTTCTTTGGAGTGATGCCAAGTCACATGTGGATGCCCTCTGGAAGAACAAAGACCAATAGTAACTAAAGCAATAAAAAAATTACAAAAACTATAATATTTAACAAAATAGTTATCCCAAACCATTCTTGCTTCAAATTGAGCAATCAACTCCTCCTTAAAATCTGCCAATTTCGAATTCATTTCTTCTCGTAGTTCACCACGTATGATTTCCACTTTCTCATTCACTGCATCCTCAAATGCTTTCTTTTGTCCATCATTCATGTTATCTGACATCCTATACACGTCTTTTGGAGTCGCACCTACCCCATAAGTTCGAAGACGACCTGGTTTTTCAGGTCCAAGAATATTTTCATAGAGTATATCTTTCACAAAATTATCATCCCTGGATGTCTCTGGCAGTTTTTGTATTTCCTCATTCATAGTTGCCTAAATTGAAAAACAGACAGAAGAAAGAATTATTTATGAAGTAAAACCAATAAAAAGTGACTAAAAGCTATTCTTACAATTGTTTGTGAAGTCAACTCATCCATTTGTTTTCCTTGTCTTGAATGAATAAAAACGTCTAGTTTCGAAGGCTCTTTTCCAGTTTTAATCCGAAGCTGCCACATATTCAATGTACAAACTAAAGTGTTAATATTTCTAAATAAGACTATGTTCCAGAAAAAATTGCTAGAAACATAAGCATTAGAATTTAATATACCTCTTCCCTGAGGTTCACATGATCTTTTCGCCCTGTTCGATGTGGCATCTTTTGTTTTTTTCGATTCTTGCTATTAATCTTGCTTTGCTTCTAATTATGTACAAAACAGAAAAAGGTAGTTAACAACACATCAAAATCATAATAGCACTAGAATTTAATTCAAAAGCAAAAGAGATGTGACAATAAATACATGCCTTGACATCTTCTGAGCTCCAATAATCAACCAAAATAGGCCATTGATCCTCCTCAACTCTTGCAGGACAGTGTGCTAATAGCCATGACCTGTGCCTCCTCAACTCTTGCAGGACAGTTTCTTCCTTTCTTCGTTCTGAGTTTTTACATCGCCTACATGGGCAATATATTCTACTCCCAACCTCCTTCTTTTTGTAGGCAAATTTAAGGAAGTCACTCAGACACTTTTCAAAGTATGGATTATTGACTCGGTCTTCAATAAAGATCCAAGACCTATCATCCATTCTACAAGAAACAAGATTGAGAAGGCAAGAAAAGAGACCTTATAAACAGAATTGAAAAATAGCAAATTTATTAACATGCAAAAAAAATAAAAAATAAAAAATAAAGTGCAGCATGTGCATCCCAGTTTGCTATGCTCATAGTGAAATGCGATGTTAACAGTTAACCCAACTTCTCAATGCCAAAAGAATGTGGTGAATTTATGTCAATATGCAAACCAGTGTTCTGTTTGCAAGAAAAAAAAACATAGATAAATCAGGGGAGCTAGATTGTCTTACAAATTCCTAATTGCAACTTGGTAGAACATTTAATTGCTAGCAAGCTACAATTGCTAGGCAGATAAAAATAATAATGGTTGTACTAATTAATGCTATTGTGTATTTGTTCTTTTTCTCAAACATATATATAACAAAAAAGAATCCTTCTATTACAATGGGGCTTCTGTTTGTGAGGCTATGGTGTATAGTGGTTCTTTTTCTCAAAAAAATTTTTGAGCCCGGACACACAGAAAAAATATATATATATATATATAAAAGCAGAAATAACCCGTGTCAAGACCACACTTTCTTGATCTTTGTTTGCTTCAACAATACAAGGAGAAATTAGCCCGTTCTATACTTATGACCGTGACAATTTTCACTTTTTAATGGGTAATGACAAAATTTGAACTGAGAACAATATGTAAATCAGTTCATACCACATAAGTAATTGTTTAGATGAAAAAACAGAGGCTCTGTACCACATGATTTACGTCAATGGCTAAAGGAGAATTTAAGCCAAATTCAGTAAAAGACTCTAAACGTTCTAACTCTGAGCTATTCAATCTTGGCGAGCCTGTCAACTTATGACTAGTAGAGGAATTTATATAAATAACCTTTTTCTTTGGAGAATTGATATCTTAACAAGGGACTTTGTGATGAGAAGCCCTTCAGCTTTATGTGACAAGAGGTTTTATATATTGCTGGAGATGTTAGCAGTTTTCAACTTCATGCCAGGCCAGGAAGGAAAGTTTACTGCTTGCAAGTTAGTATACATTGTCAAAGAATTGTTAAAACAATTACATTTCCTGGCCCACGCACCCAAAATCTACAACAATTCCTAATTCGTGTCCCACTAAACTTTTTCAAGAAATGGAGGACTTTTCTAGCTATTAGATTCCCAACATTTTTCAGTTAAACACTAGTCACGGGAGGTGACAGAAACACTATGGGATGGGCATTCAGGGAAAGAGCAACAGGCTATCAAGTCCAACAACAAGCTGAAGCTATCAAGGTTGCTTTGTTGAAAACAGTAGAACACACCCGCTAGCAAACACAAACAGAAACAGAAGTTCAAAGCAAATAAATGGGGCAAATCGTCAAGAAGCAATTCGCGAATCCTTCCTGACCGTCAGCCAGATCCACATTTCAAAGCAAATAAATGAAGGATGCAGATTCATAAGCCGCATTACATTAAATTACAAGAAACACTTACATGAACACACCAATATCAACGAACAGGGGCTGTAGTGGGGCAGACTCTTCTAGTTGCCGCGAGACCTAATTTTTGAAGTCAATGACTCAAATGGTTGGGTCAATTTGTTCGAGCTTTCAGCTGTAGGAATTTCGACAACTGTGGTTGACAAAATTCAGAATCAACGGAGGACCAATTACTTTGCCCAATCAAATTAGGGTTTTGTGCCAAATCTTATTAACCGAAATTCAGTTAAGATCCTAGGGTTATTAATATATATGCAACACAGAAGAGTGCAAGTCTCAAAGACATACGAGGGAAAAAAACATAGAAATCGAAAATCATATGGAAGAATTTTTACCTTTTTCTCTGTAATAGTGATGGCGTAAGAGCTTTTGATTTCTGCTATATTTGAAGCAGATACGCGCGTAAAAAAGCAGTGTGTGAAGTGCGCGGTGCAGTTTTGGTGATTTGAGCGAGATCTTGTGGAGAAGATGAAGATGGAAAGTTGCAGTAGTGAAGTAAAAGGAGGTTTACCGGAAACGGCCAAGAAGAACGGAGAGAACTGAAAAGGAAATGGAGTAAGTGGGTGGATTTGGCTTTTTAAAATTTTTGTGTTGGAGTTTTTGTTAGTACTAAGTATTTGTTTGTGGGTGGAGTCTGATGTGATGACGCCAGGGGCCAGAGAGCGGGGGGACTTGTGTTGTGTCTGTTGTCGTTTGGTTTTATTTGTACTAAGGTTGACCCCTTCCTGCTTTTAGGGGCTTATCGATACCTTTTTACAATGAATCGATACGTGGATTGTGCTAGGAAACTATTTTTTATAAATTTTATTAAAACTATGTCGTTTTTATGTAAAAATTAGGAACCGTTGTGAAATTTGCAGCACAAATTGAAATTTGCTGCTTATTTACCGCACTTTCTCCTTGTGCCACAGCAAAAGCGTTGCAAAAAGCCGGTTTTCTTGTAGTGACTGGTCAATCCCCTATTTCAGCTTTTGACAATGAAAATGCACTTCGGTATTTTGACATTTTGACAAGGAAAACAACTGAACTGGACTTCGAGTCTATAAGAAATATAGAGCTATCTCTTAGTTTCAAAATGGCATAAAAATCACATCAATCCAATACTTGTAACTCAAGATATAGTCGAAATACCAACAGGTGTCAAAGTTGGAAAACTCCCTTAATTGCATTTCATTTCTTGCACTTCATATTCTCTTTTTATCACTTCAAACCATCATCAATCATTTAGTTATCTAATCAATTAACTTTATTTGACGATTGAATCCTTAAACCTACAAAACGTGAAGTTTTCACCATTAAAATCCATTGAAATACAATTTTTACCCCTTAAACCATAAAATGCAAACTTTCACTAGAAACTTAGTTCATAAGCTATAAAACTAATTAAAACACACCAAAATTAATTAATAAAACAGACTTAAAACATTCAAAATATACACTTATCATCGAGAATGATTCAACTGGAGTCACTGGATTGCAGCTTCTTTCTAATAAAATTGTTGGGGAAAATATAAAAGAAAATGGCTAAAAAAAATTACAAAGCAAATGATGCGAAAAAAATTCAAATCGTGACTCAATATCACTTTCATTTTGCCTTTATTTGCCTAGAATTTAGTGCACAAAGATTTTGAACAAATATCCTTTAAGATCATTTGAAGGGTATTGGCTTTTAACTCTTGTACAAAGTTAGACAAACCAACTTGAACTATGATGTGTTTTTGGAGAAAATTCTAATAGTAAGAAAATAATCTTCTGCAGTAATAATCCCTACTAGACCTTTATAGAGTTGAGATTGAAAATGATCAAGAGTTGCAATCTTTCTCCACTAATTTATGACTTTCCTTGAATTATGTTGGACAAAAATGCTCCTCAACATCAATGCAAGTGTTCAAACATTTTTTGAATGTTTAGACACCATTTGGATGGCAATTAATTGTCAAAAATATGAAAATATGCTAGATAAACTTGAACAACTTCTGATCATTATAGGTATCAGTCAATGATGGATCTTATGTCAGATCTTAAGATGGGCTCCCATCATGCAAAAGATCAAATTTTAAAAAAATTTTAACAAAAATTGATGTCAATTTCACAAAAACGAAAAGATCGTAGAGAAAGAAGACTGGCTCCAACCACACATTATTGTCCAGGGAATTTCCTTCAGCAATGCGCCCCCCCTCCCACCCCCCAAGGTTTGACTTTGAAGGCAAGCATCAAGAAGATGATGGAAATCACGTTCTGTTTTCATATGGGGATATAATCAAGAAACCCCAGTTGAAGAGACTGAGATCACCCAATGAAGAAAATAGTACTGATCATCAAGAAAAAGAGATGCCACGTTCAAAGCTTAGATATCCTGATGGACCGTCAACATCAATTATCAGTACTATTCCAGAGAAACTGAAGAACAGAATTTTGGAAGTTGGGGGTCAGAGGAAAGCATTGTATTTGTGTTTCAGAAGGTGTTAACACAGATTGATGTGAACACGCATTTGAGCAGGCTGCTGGTGCCATTTGAGCAGATCATGAATGGGTTTCTGACTGATGAGGAGAAGGCTTGTTTTCACGATCCTAAAGTTTGAAATTGATGCCATTTTTGTTGATCCATCCCTTGATGAAGGCAGAATGAACCTGGGACAATGGGAGATGGGTAAAAAAAAAAGCGTAATATAAGTCACAAACTTAGACACTCACTGGCAGTGCACCTGTGGGCATTTAGGAGGGATTTACAGCTTGGATTTGCCTTAATTTTAGTTTGATTAAGATTTGTTTATTTCTAAATTTGCACTTAGGCTGTCTTGTGAATTAAGGATATTTAGTTTGTTAGAGTATTGTCTATTAGTCTTCGTTCACTCATTTTAATTAAACATATTAATTCTTGCTTTTGTATTGGTCAAAGAATGTTAATTTCATTTGTCAAGAGTTTGAACAAAATTGATGCAAGTGAAGTATATAATCAATAGTTTGATATTTGGTTCTTAGCACTTTTAAATTGGTTGTTTTGGCCTTGCTTTCGTCACTGTTCTTAAATAGAGCTCAGTATAGTAATCCCCCTGCAAGTATAGTTATGTTGCCCTTTGCCCCCAAGATTAAAGGTCGAGCATTATTGGTCGGCTCCCTTTTAGCATACAAATTAAAGCATATACTCCTACTTTTATTCTTTTATTTTTTTGTCTTGCTTTCTACAATCTCCTATCATTTAACATGTTTAGAATAATTCTTTTAAGGGTAAATTACATTTTACCCCCTGTGGTTTACCCTTTTTTTACATAACCCCCCTATGGTTTCAAAAGCTATACATAACCCCCTCATGGTTTGGATTAAAGTGTAAAAGTAACGGAAATAGTCACTCGTAACGGAAATAGTTGGGGGTAGGAAAAGTACGAAAAGGGGTGACATGGATTAAAAGAATACAAAAGAAGGGTAAAGTTAATTCTAGAAATTGCACAAAAAATATGTAGTTGAAAAAGCAGCCACAATTATATTGAGTGATCTACTAATAACTACACTGTGTCAGCTTATAGTGTCGCCACAAATTACAATTAGTTCACTGATAACATGTCGAGGACTTGCTTTGACATACGATTAGTAATTCTATAATTTTTTAAATCTTGGATATAACACAATTTACATTAAGTGAACGTACAACATATGCACTGCATGGACTAATTTTGATGCTAGAATGAAGTTCAAACATATTTTGGGTTTTTTTTTGCCATCTGCACTTAATTGCTGAGTAGCATGAGATTTGTTTGTGGCTACAATGTATGCAGGCATAAGATGCAAAAGTGTTGCATCTTATATTCACTCTGGCTCCTCCTAACACTTTTGCAAGTTTATTCATTTCCATCCTAACTTGGGTACTCTAGACCTCTTAACTTTAGTGAGGTGTACATGATTATTTGTCACCTTTAAAACTTTATGACCTTTATATGAAAAAGTGATAGACTTCTCTGGAAAAAGTAGAATTTACAAGTAAAATTACCCCATGAAAACAAAACTATACCGGGGTAGTGTGGCAATAAAAAAAAAAACCATAAGGGAAACACATTAATTTAGCTTACTAAATATTATTTTCATCAAGACATTGGAGTACACTAAAACAATTCAACTAGCTTCGTTACGAAAAGTGATCTCCATCATTTTAACACTTTAATCCATACTACGGTCTTTTTTTTTTTTCTCCAGATAACTTTTGAAACTATATGAGGCCTATTTGAAAAAGTGCTAGATTAATCAAGGAGATAAAGTAAAATTTACCAATAAAAATACCTAATAAAAGTCCCGTTTGATCCTTATTCAATACACATGATAACACCATTGAAAATGGTTTCTTTTGGAATTTTCAAAGATAACATGAAAGAATTATCCGAAAGATCTTATTTATAAAATTCAAATTAAAAGAACAATTTTATGGGCATCAAAGGAGACCGTGTTGCATGGAATATTGAACACCCTGCGGAGTATGGCCATAACAGAGTTATACGAGTTTACCATTATTTCTCAACATTATTTTAACTGTCTTTATTTTGCAGTAAAGTTAGGTAGAATCCACTTTTTCCCCGTAAGATGCTAGCATAAAACACTCGAGACTGCAAATGATTTCTATTATCCAAATTACGTTTTGCGCCAATATTAACCGCCTCACACAACCCATACTAGTATAAAATCCACCTCTTCGTTCCCTTTCGATTCCATCAGCTTTTGTTTGTTCATTTTTTTCCTTTCACTATAAAAAATTATATACATACCGTCGCAATAATTCATCATAGAGACTTTAAAGTACAATTGCTGAACCATTTTTTTTTCACTTCCAAGATGTTCTAGTCTTTTCATTTTTTCTGTGGATATCAACAGTTCAGGAATCCCCTGTAGTCAGTAGAATTGGTGATTGATCTTCAAGAAGACCTTGAAGAATTTGAGCAGAAAAGAGAGGAACAACAGAGACAGAGATGGATGCAAGGGGTAGAAAGAGAAAAGTGAATGATCCTGAAGCTGGCGACAGAATTCTTGATCCCAATGCACCAGCACCACCAGCACCGGTACAAATCCCTCCGAACTTCAAAATCACCATCACAAACTTGGGAGATTCAGAGCCAGTGTTATTGGCGGAATTGACTTCATCGGACATTGCGGACAGAATGAATGATGACTATTTCTTGATATCAATTCAAGAAATCAATAAGCACCCAATCTTGACAGAAGCCCAGAGGAATTCTCTTGAAAACGGAGATGCGGAAGTGGGTGCAATTTGTATCCAACCAGCAATGGCTAAATCCGAGATAAGCATCTCAAAACATGACAATTTCAACTATGCATTGAGTGGTTGGAAAGACCTTGTCGAGACTTACAGGCTGATTCTGACTACAGCAACCCAGATGCAATTATGGTCTTTCAAGAAGATACAGCTTGGATTTATAATGCTACTTGAAGATGACAGTCAAGAGGTTGGATTGAATATGTGAATCGATAGTCTTGATCTTGGTATCATTTTGCACTAATTAATGGAATCCTAGCTAGCTACTTCTTGTTGATTAGTATTCCTAATTTTTGCACTATTTTTTTTTTCCAACAGATTCAACATCAGACGAAGGCTCAAGAAGTTCTTCCCGATGGCATCAAGCATCGTATCAGTTCCATTGGAGGTTCAGAACCACTTTTTGTGGTGGAAAAGAAATTGTTCAAGACTGATACGAAGCATCTATTTTCAATACAGTTGAGAGGAAGGAAGAACGAACTCTTGAAGGAAGAAGAACAGGCACCTTTCAGAGTCCTGTACAGCAGAGCAACGATTGAGGCGGTTTTGATTGGATCATCAGCCGATGAAGAATTTAGGGTCAATTTGAAGCATCGGGGCCTTATGTATTCCCTACATGGTGGTGACTGGAGCAAATTTGTGAAGAAACACAGGCTCAAAGTGGGAAAGAAAGTGCGCTTGTGGACGTTTAGGTCTGCAAATGAAAGGGCTGGTTTAGACATTGGAAACTATCGTTCAGAGCCTGGATTTGCATGGGTTACATTTCAATGAGAGGAAGCAACACGAATTCGTATATCCATGTTGTTTTAGGCCTCAAGATTGCTGTTTTCATCTTTCAAATTTGGCATTGTTGGTGGGATTTCTTGACTGTATTCAGTAATCATTCTGATAAAAAAAAATCAGTTTCTGAAAATTTTAGGCATTCTTGTAGACACAGCTTTCAATCCTTAGGCGTTTCAGGGTTTCTCAGGTTGTATTCATGTTCATCAATTGGGCAAGTTTGTAAGATCTGCTGCGCTCTGTTCTTGTAGACACAGCTTCCTGACTGTAAGAATCTTCTTCCAAGAGTTACTCGCATTAATGAACTTCAATTTTTTAACTGTTGTGTTAGACCTTTTTTTTTTCGTCTTTCTTTTAATATCCACTTCTATGAGCAGTTTCATTTGTATTTTTGTTTTAATGTATGATGAAATTGAAAATTTGGCTGGCAAAGTAATTATTGGCAAAATACTGAGGATGCAAAAATTTTTGAATCGGCTAAAATGTCAAACTGTGAGTCCTTTTTTCCTCCCAATAGTGCAATTCTTTCTTTTAATCAATAGTGCAAATTACTACATTCCGCGTGACCAATTATAGTGGCAAATTCGTACACACAGAACAACAACAATATGTATACCTCCACATGACACATGTACATGTACATGATTAATAGTGGCAAATTAGTCCATATTTTTATCGTATTATTATGTGAGAGTATGGTTGTATAATAGTGGATATAAATTTATATCATTTGCAAGGATAAATGAGTCCATTCATATTATATTATCTTTTTAGTATAGAATTATATAATAATGAGAGTATAAATTTGTATCATTTTTAAGATAAATTGATCTAAAATTTTATCATCACATTTTTTAGTCATCCCTGACTAATACCATCAATCATGGATCCAATCCTTCAATGAACCAAATGAAACTTTAATAGCCGGATGGCTAAGTGGCACTAAAAGTGGGTTGAAGAAACGTGTATAACATCCAACTTTTCTCCAAGTTCTATTCGTAATCGGACAGGATTTCCCGACATTCGACAACACATCCACCCAACTTTCAGATCCGATTAGGATATGGAAATTCGCCAATCCAATACCAATAACCATGTATATATATAGTTGATATTTAGGCATATTGCCAAGCCTTTAACCTTAAAATTGCCCTACAACTTAACTCATCATCCCAGCTGCCGAACCTCTGCAAACTAAGTCAAACTCATCCAATGGCAAACTGGTCCGATCTCCAACATGATATGTTGGGATTGATAGCCCAACACCTTGACAAGATTGAAGATTATGTGGCTTTTGGCGCAGTTTGCAAGTCATGGCGGGCAGCCGCCACTGAGAAAAATTTCAAGGGCCTGCGACTATGGCAACAGATTCCCTGCCTTATGCTTTCTGCGAAGGATGATTTCAATCGGGAGTTCTACAGTTTGATGGAGAAACAAGTCGTTGCTAAGGTGAGCTTGCCTCAACTTAAAGGCAAGAAGTGTTATGAATCTCTAGGATGGTTGTTGACTATAGGACAACAAGGGGAGATGAGCCTGTTGAATCCCTTCTCTGGTGTTGAAATTGAGTTACCAAATCAAAATACTTTTCCTGAATATGATTTATATGAGATGGATCCTGATATCTTTGTACGTAGGATGGTTTTGTCATCGAGGCCAAGTCGCGAGTCCCCAGAGGACGATGACTTTGTGGTGATGATCATCTGTGGAGGGGTTGGATTCTTGGCTTTCTGGAGGCCAAAGGATCTTAGGTGGAATAGGATCGAGACCAGAAACTCTTCCTATGCGGATGTCATATATACCAATGGCCAGTTCTACGCAATTGATCACATGGGCAATGTTGTGGTTTGTGACGTTTTCGAGGCAAACCCTACTGATCAGGCTAGAATAATTGCTCGGTTTAGCCCTGAATTATGGGACAAAAAAGAGTTATACTTAGTAAAATCTTCATCTACAGATGATGAACCTTTTCTGGTTGTCACACGAGACAACATCCCCAATTATGAGGACGAACAAGGCTTTGAATTGGATAAACCGATCTATGGCACAACCGAATTCCAGGTGTTTGAATTGGTTTCTACAGCAGGAGGAGAAAAAGAGATTACTTCCCGTTGGAAAGAAATCAAGAATTTGGGAAGCAGATCAATTTTTCTTGGCCATAGTTCTTCAATGTGCCTGCAAAACAACAAATTGGCCCCCGGAATCAAACCCGGTCATATATATTTCACGGACGATGCATGGGCAGCATATGTTGAAATTCCTGAAGGCGGCGGCAAGGACATCGGACTCTACAACTTGGAAAAAGGAGTAACTGCGCCCTTGTATGATGCCCCTTTGCGGCTTAGCCGAACCTGCCCATCTCTTTGGATTACACCAAATTTTTAACATTTGTATCATTACCCTGTGATCTGTTCATGTGAATCTCGAAGGATGTATTTTCTCCCTCGTAGATTTACTGCTCTCCATATCTTTCCTAGTTCAGGACCTTGTGCAGAAGTTCTACTGATAACTGTTTGTTTTTCGAATATAAAAACGCTTTTTATTGCTCTTGTTGGGAATTAATATTATTCAGCACATGTTAATTCTACACTTTATGAATTACCTTGTAATAATCATTGCCATTAATAGTCCAGAATTTAACATTGGACCTTGAATTTGGAGTTTTCTACTTCATTACTACTTTGGGTCTTTGGTTGCAGTTATGTCGATCATTGGTTGTAGTCCGTTAAACATTGCTATCCGGGAATATTGGAATGGTCCGCAGCAGAGATATTCATCTTTTAGTCCTTGAGGACGAGGACTTTGTAAGGGAGGGGCAGTTGATACAATGGGAATTCATCATTTTGCGTATTAATTTCTCGGAAAAACTCTTGTAATATCCGGATTCCAAATTGAATTTCAGTTCAGTATAGGAAGAGTTAGTTGCTGGATTAATTGGAGCGATGTCAGCAGGGAATTAGTCTGCTAATCTGGCAGGAGTTAGCAGAAAAGGAGTAGAGAAAGGGTCAGTTGTGAATTCTGTATCTTGATTCATTCATCTTCTGTAACTCTTCATTCTTCATCAATACAATTCCTTCTGATTCTCGAATTGTGTTCTTCATTCATCACGATTCCTGAACCTTGAGTGCGAGACATTCACTGTTCTCTGCATCACACTAGGCTACCACATCATTTTTTATTTGAGAACCTGATAGAGACTCAAAAAAACTTGGAGTGACTGCGAAGAAGAGCGGTAGAGAGATAAGAGTAATCAAGATAGAAATGCAAGCAATGGGGCTAGGGTTAAGCTTTTACTTGCGGATAGAGAAAATGATCCAATTGGGAGTTTGAGAGAGGTTGGAGTTTTGAAAATTAAAGTGAAAAATGAGAAATCTTTCCACTACATGATTGAGAGAACATTTGAATATTAAAGAACCATTTGGTTCAATTTTCATAATCACTATCACTATGGTATGATAAATATGAGAATAACAATCGACTTGATAAAGATCTATGGAGTGTTTGGTAACTTTATAGCAATGGATTTTAGTAATAGAAAACAATAGATAAGTAAAAATGCCACTCATTAATAATTAATCAGGAAGCTCATAAAAAGGGTTTATGAAACCCGTCAACTGATTCCTTTCCTTATACTATATAAAAATGAGTTGTGGTTTTAAATTTCAACCGCATGAATAGGGGCATTTTGGGAATGTGAAATGATGTGTAGTTTTTTTTAAAACTTTTGGCAGCATATTTTTGGGTATGTTTACGAAAATGTCCTCATTTTTGTACATTTAAAACTTTTATTTATGGAGATATTTAGGTATGTCTAAAATATGGAATTATTTTACAATCTTTTGCCTCGGGTAAAGCTCAATAAGTTTATGTGTTGGTATAATTACTGCAATGGTATTATAAACACATTTAATTGAATTATGGTTTTTGTTGTGCAATTAATTCCTTATAATATAACCTCCACTACCTCGGACCTAATCAATAAACCTCAACTAATCAAAATTCTTTCTTTTGGTCTCCCATAACCTACAATCAATTGAATTAATTATTGTCTAAGTAACAACTATTTCTAAATATTCACACATTCATCCATTTGCATCTTGATCTTCCATTTTTCCCCAACATTTACGAATATAAGATCTTTCTTCTTCCTAATATTAAATTGTGCCAGTTATGTATACCACTCTATAAAACTTTTTTTTTATTTCTATCACTTTATAAAACTAAGATTAGTTTCATGCCTTTCCAATTTTGTTCTAAAATCATATATTTCTTTGTGTTTCTTACAAGGGTGAAAAAGCCAATTGGGAAGAGAGATGTAAAGGTAAAATTAATGCAAATTATTATGAAACTTATGTTGGATCATCATCATCAGAATCACGGCCAACTTGTTCCAATTCTTCCTCTTTATTTTTGATTTAATTGTATGAAAGTTGTGAACCTTATAAATTAGAATTTTGCGAATCTAACTATTCGCTTTAGTTTAGTATAATCTTACAAAGAGGTATTTTTGTTCCGCCAAAGTTTCATTTGCTTGCTTTCACAAAACTCTATGTATGATTGTTTTCCACTAGCATAATGTCATTATTCATATGGAATTTTTGAAACATATAGTGAATGTTTGATCATCATTGCAGGGTTAGTAGTGAAAATACCACATTTGCAAACAAATATTGAGAAATATCATTAACCACTTTCTACTTATGGCTTCCAACTCCAATTCATGTGTGCAATTTCTTCTCATTTTGGCTTCATGATGGGTTTGTTCTCCCAAACAAACTCTTCTCACATGAGTGTGTTTTTCTATTGTATTTCACCATTATGATTGAGATGTACTATCAAAGAAGAAACAAATTTTCACATTGTCCTATAGTGTGTATCTTTCAAGGAAGTGTGAAGGGCATTCTCTTTATGGTTAAATTGTGACAATGGGTCACTTATTCCTTTCAAGAATGCTTTATGAAATAGACACCTTGAGCTCCCAAAGAAGTTATATTCATGTTTGTTTGTCCAATGCAACAAATTTGGTGCCCATATTATTGATTGCTTTAGGAGACGCAAAAGCGCAAAAATTATCCTCAATAAGTTCTACAAGTCAGCTCTTAACTTCAATTTATTAGTTCTCAATGGATTTCCATCAATATGAACCTATAAATTTATTTTCTTCTAAAAATCCTGCTTTTGGATCATGTTATGTTTTGTTTTCCTATTGATCAGAACAATTATAAATTCTATGCTCCAAGCCACATCATGCTTGACGGATTGCTTGATGAGACCAAAAATATATTAGGCATCAACTTGTTTGGATCTTGGATTCTATGTGCACAAAAACTTAGGGACTTCCTCAATCATAGTTAAGATGGATTGTCTGATACTTCCAAATTATTTGTGTGATACTTTTAAGCTTTCCATAATATATTTACAAGGTTGACTCTTTCTTTTCGAGTGTCAGGTTTGTCAAAATTGATGTGGATGAGATAAAACTAACTAAGAATAAAGCTAAGTGTTAAACTTTTCTAATCTTGTAATGAGCTATAGTATAAGGATGAGAATTATCTATTTGACATTTAAAAAATTTTTTGTTGCTCTCATTTGTTATGTTGATGTTGAATAATAAAAAGTAATATATTATAAATTCACCTTTGGATGTTTTCTTTTTATGTTATTCAATTAGCCTTTTCTGACATTTCCTTCTATGTTCTTGATCAACAAATGTAGAAGAAATACTATGTGCATTTAAAAATTAACTTTATTTTTGTGTAGGATGTGAAAGGATTTGTTTATGGGTAATTCTACTTCAACTGATATGAGACTTACTTTATATACATTTTTTTTAATAACTTATATCTGCAATACTTTCTGCTTTCTCAATTTTATTGTATTTTTCTTAAGAATTATGTAAAAAATTTTAAATAGAAGCACCCAACACCTGCGCGTTGCGCGGATTTTCATCCTCTAGTATGTTTGATATAAAACAAATACTCCTTCCTTCCCAATGAAAGTGTCATATTTTCCTTTTTTGTCTGTCCCAAAATTAATGTCACTTACCATAATTGGCAATAAAAACTTTCTCCCATTTCCATCTCATGCCCTTAAATATACCAGATTCTTTTAAGCTTTTGATGGGCCCCAAAAAATTACAAGAATTGCACTTGATACACGTGAGTTCCACAGCAAATGCAAACAATGGTCGTGCAAGGAACTTTCCCAAAAACGGCTGAGACTTTCTTGAGGCACGGGTCCCACAAATCTTGTCACCACTCCAATATCTTTCTGCTGGTCAATAAGTGAGTACTCCATAGAAACCGAACATGGGTATTGCTGAAAGTTACACCAAAATCATTTGAAATCTTGACACTGTTGAAAATAAGCACAACACCCGAAGTGCGACAATTATTTCGAGACGGAGGGAGTATCATGTATGGGTATGGTTAAAATTGAAATCCATTCCTTGTCTTCAAATCCACTTACCAAATACATCCTATGTCTAGGTTCTAATCTAACTTTAGTTCTAGTATCTTTCAAAACTTGTCATTAGTTGCACAAGTTCAAGGTCAATCCAAGTGAAATGTGAAAATTCGAAATCAATCATGCTCGTTTTAAACTTCCTAAAGCAAGAGTAAAATATTAGTTACCTCCCTGTTTTCACCATGCTTTTTCCATATTAGTCAATTTATTCGCATAAGCCATCTATATTTTTATGACAATGAACGTGGAAGAAAGCACGTCCATTTTGTGACGACCCCACCTTCCCCTAAGGCGAACCAAAGGGTTCGGCGGACCGCCTGTCCAACTCTCGCCAGGACTACTAAGCTAATCACACCCAGATTGGAACGTTCCGAATGATATAGCAGCGCTCAAACACTTCGATGACCGTGGAAAACAAACGAAGAATAAAAAGCGAAACGAAAAAAAAAGAAAAGAAAAAAAATGCACGGAAATAGTGACTACCACGTCACTATCCGGCCGGATTCAAGGCAGTGGCAACCAAAATTTTTTTCAAACTCCTACAATCAATCCGGCCAGATATCCGGGCAAGATCTGGCCGGATATACGGCCGGATTGTGCTGGACAGTTCCCACCAAAAATTTTCCCCTATCCGTTCAAAGGTCGCTCTTGCCCGAATCCACAGCGGAAACCGAAAACACATATTCTGAACCAAAACACCATATAGACATGATGAAATACATCCATATATATATACATTAGAAAGTTTTACAAATCAAAAAGAACATTTGCTCAAGATACATTTAAGGTTTTCCAACTACCGAGGAGCTATACAAAGGAATATCTATACTAGCTCAACTCATTCTTCAAAACATCATAGTTCCAAAAGGTTTGTTCCCTGTAAGGAAAACAATACAACGGAGTGAGCTTTCGCCCAATAAGGTACCTTCACAACATGTATTTGAAGTCACATAGGCATAGCTAGCAAGCAAAGAGTGATAAACACTACAGGTACACATGGAGTAAAAGGATACAAATGGCTCTCAGGAGCCCATTTCCTCTTGTACAACACTTGATCCACCTTGTTGACTCTCCGTCAACGCCTAAAGGACAAACATGACCATAGACTCCACTTTACCCCAAATCCGTCCACCGCACAACCCCTTTACCGGGCCCGAACACTAAACAGAACAGAATTGGTAATACTCGAGTATACCAGAATCAAGAGTCTCAATAACCAAAGATTCCCAGAAACAGTTCCCATGGCTTGTCATTTTTCCTAGACCAAGCCCTTGCTGGCTCGATTCAAATGACTACCAATGGGGTTGAGTTCGGATTTAACAGTAAAATCGTTGGATGCACATCCAAATGACACCAGTTCAAACACAATCAAGAGAGTTCAAGTGATACAGTAAGCAGACAAATAAGCAGTAGAGAACAAGCGTGATAAAATACACTCTCGTCTCTTCCAGAACAAACAGAGATTATATTCATTCAACTCACAGATTTCAAGTATGCATGAAGCAAGGAAACAACAATTAAGTGAGTGGTACACTTACCGATTCAAGCAAAGCAAGGTCACAAATTTGCGCCCGACGTATGCCTTGAATCACCGGCACGTCCTATAACCATCAAGGAAAACACCAATTGAGACTCGGACACGAGTCATAAACCCAATATATTAACTACTAATGCAAGGCCAAAATAGAACTTGGAAACAACAATACAGAACACTTGGTGCCAAAGGTTTAGACCAACCCCAAAGTCTCCCATTTCCGCTCAAGGCAACCTAACTCAAAGAAACCACATAGACTTAACAAATGGACAGCATATCCCCTTAAATTTTCTACTTTTCCATCCTACAATCAACCACCAACATTCATCCAATATGGCCACAATTACATACACAAATCATAGGCTATTAGACCCACCTAATTAGGGCCATAACACCCTTCAATCATAGCCAATCCAAAGCTCGAAACCAACCATCATAAAACCCCAAATCCAAAACCCTAAACTGAAATTTAGCTACACAAACGGAAATTTTCTGCAAACAACCACAACTAACACATAAAAACTCTATTTTACACCACATAAAACTATCATTCCATGGCCAACCATACACATCATATAAAAATAGAAAAAATACCAATAAAATATAAAATTTACTATAACTCTACTCTAAACCATGAAACCTTCCACAAAATAGCATCCTTAGTCACGAAAAACCACTAATTTACCATTATTACAAACAAAGAGAGAATTGCTAAGCAAAGTACCTTGAAACCTCACAAAAGGTGGTAGCTTAGGGTGTCTCCTTCCAAAATTACTCCACCAATACCTTTGTTCCTCCTTATCTAGCACTTCTATGGAAGGGTTTGAAATTTAATCGGTTAGAACTTGAGATTGAGGCAAATTTGAAGTTGGAAATTGAAGTTCTCCCTTGGTTTTCTTCTCAAGAGGGCTGGCCAAGATGCAAGAGAAATGAGGATAATTTTGGTCAATTTTGATATTTAGTAAAGGTGATGAATAGCAGTCAAAGTCCACCCTCCATTAATTTCATGACACTTGCCCTTCCTATGCTTAATCTCATCCTTTTGTCTCTCCATGGTTAAACCATCTAGATAACCTCTAATTATCTCCCAACACCTAGTAAATTGAATCCCTTTTTGCAAAACTTAACCTAATTGGCTGAATTATCGCACTTAACGCACTAGCGGGTCCCACGTCCAATATACACTCCTAATATCTCATGAACTAACTTATACTAGAAAAATAATTTAAAAACTGTATTCGTTTATAAAAATATCTAAAAAATTAATATAATAAAAGAAAATATGGAGAATATGTGTAAGGAAATCAAATAATGACTAGAAATTAAGAAAATTTTCAGGTCGTCACACTTTTTCCCCCTTAAAATAATTTCATTCTCGAAATTTCTCACCTTGGTTAATAAACAGCTCAGGGTATTTCTTTTGCATCTCTTCCTCCACTTCCCAAGTCGCCTCTTCCACTCCGTGATTTCTCCACAAGATTTTCACCAATGAAATTTGTTTGTTTCTCAGCTTCTTAACCTTTCGGTCAAGCAACTACACAGGTGACAGGCGTCAAACCTGTGCAATAATAAATACCTGCTTAAATAAAATACAAATTCTGTATATAGCGGTAAGCAGGGTCGAATCCACAGGGACTGGGGATAATTTAATTTCTTCTCAAGTTCCAGATATGGGGGGTTTTGAAAATGATAGTAACTAAATTACTTGGAATAAATTAATTAAAATAAAATAACTACAACTCAAATAACTAATTATCACAATAAAAATAATAATGGACGAACTCTAGCCAAGAGACAACTTCGGAGATGGTTCACTTAATTCGATCACAGATGCAAGGATTATTCCAGTTACTATCTGATAAATTAGTTATAGTTGTCATACACGCGATAAACAACCAACTCTTCCTCAATTTGTCGATAGCCAAGGTACGACCGTTGACTATTTCTCTAATCAGGAAATAACCCTAGGTACGACCATAGAAGTTCAATTCCCTAATTGCATGAATAATTAGAAGAGCCTAATTCTAACCAATCAACACGCTACGAGGGTCTCTTTAAGTTAGCCTGCCTATCTCCCTGACACAAACCCAATCATGCCAGTTGCCACCAGTTTAGAATAATTAAACAATTACGGATTTAACTATCCTAATTGGCTTCAGGTTATTGAATTAATCTAGAATCCGGGCCCTGGATAATCGAATAATAAAACAACCATATGAACATAAAGCAGAAGATAGACAAATACCAGTGAATAATGAAAATAAATAAAAACTAATTCGATCTCACAAATTTAGTAGAACCAAGTCCTTCGTTGTTCTTGGCCAGACAAACTTAGCCACGCCTCATGAGAAAATCTTCAAGTAATTTCATTGAGGTCCAGGCCATCAAAAGAGCCAAGAAAGAAACGAAACTAAAACTATGCTAAAAACTGTCTAAACTAAAACTATTGATTGATAAGAGTTCTCTGCACGTTTGTCTCCCTTTTTAAAGCCAAAAGGAAGTCTAATGCTATCTCTAGTGGTCCCCACACCAAATTCAAAGTCTTGTACGTTTCTTTTCCTAGAGTCCAGATGACTCATGCTTCTTATCCGTGGTCCCCGCACATGTGGACAAAGCCTCCCAAGTACTTGTTGTTCCAAGTCTCTCTACGTTGCTTTCTTTGAAAAGCCCAAATGACTAAATGCCTTGCACTAGCTTGTGGTCCCCACCAACTCAAGGACCTAAAGGTTGAAGCCCTTAGAAGTCTGCATTTTTCCATACAAGTCCCTCCTTTTTGGTAATTTTCTGCTTCACTCCTGAAATTGATTCCAAATACCAAATATGAGTAAATATCAGCAATTAACACAATATTTGTCAGGGATAGAAGGGGAAATCAATAATAAATTTACTAACAAATTATACCCTATCAATTCCCCCCACACCTAAATCATGCTTGCCCTCAAGCATAAGAACAGCAAGTGAACACCAAAATTTGACAATGGCTATTGCTCTAACTATCATATTGCCAAGATACCCAGAAAAACATATATCAAGCATCACAGTTAAGATCCAAGAAAGATCACTCCGGTTAGCTTCCCAACCACCAATTTTTCCAATTTAAAGCAAACTAATCTAAGAAAAAGGAATGGTTGCTCACATTTATCAGCAAATGGTCCAACTATTAACCAAAATCTCGACATTAAAATCACAAACTGGCAAGCTGACTTATTCACATACTAACCCAATCTTTATTTTATTTTTTCCTTTTTTTTTTTTTTTTTAATAACAAAAGACTTAGTCTATAGCCCTTAGAGCCTTTTGACGCGAACTCCAACATTTGATAGATGGAGGAGCCCGGTTACTCAGCTCTAATTGCTACGGGACCACGCACTCATAGTAACTACTACCTTTTGACGCGAGAATCGACACTTTAGGTGAAGATCCCCGGTTACTCAGTAGTAACAACTAGTGGAGTACAGTCACCTCTTATTTACGATAACATACCACAATAACTAGAAAATATCACAAAGATAACAGCAGCCAGCCTCAAATTTCCAAACATGGAGAACTAAAATTAATAATTGGACCAATTCACATGAAAAATGCCCACAATCATTCCCTATGCCTAGAGAAGTTAACCAAAAATTGGAAAAGTTAAGCAATCATTGACATACACCAAAGAGATGTTCCTGAACTCAACCACATCAACTTGATACCCTTTTATTAATAACACTTGGCAATAGCAGAATTAGAGACAACAATCCAGTATCAAACTTGGTATTCATATGAAGACTGACCACTAGAAAAAGAAAAGAAAAGAAAACAAACGAAAAAGGAGATAAATATCAAACTAAAACAAAGGAAAAACCTCTAGAAACTAAAAACAAAAATACTAGCACCCCAACTGATCTATTCCCCCCACACCTAAATCATGCTTGCCCTCAAGCATAAGAACAGCAAGTGAACACCAAAATTTGACAATGGCTATTGCTCTAACTATCATATTGCCAAGATACCCAGAAAAACATATATCAAGCATCACAGTTAAGATCCAAGAAAAATCACTCCGGTTAGCTTCCCAACCACCAATTTTTCCAATTTAAAGCAAACTAATCTAAGAAAAAGGAATGGTTGCTCACATTTATCAGCAAATGGTCCAACTATTAACCAAAATCTCGACATTAAAATCACAAACTGGCAAGCTGACTTATTCACATACTAACCCAATCTTTATTTTATTTTTTCCTTTTTTTTTTTTTTTTGAATAACAAAAGACTTAGTCTATAGCCCTTAGAGCCTTTTGACGCGAACTCCAACATTTGATAGATGGAGGAGCCCGGTTACTCAGCTCTAATTGCTACGGGACCACGCACTCATAGTAACTACTACCTTTTGACGCGAGAATCGACACTTTAGGTGAAGATCCCCGGTTACTCAGTAGTAACAACTAGTGGAGTACAGTCACCTCTTATTTACGATAACATACCACAATAACTAGAAAATATCACAAAGATAACAGCAGCCAGCCTCAAATTTCCAAACATGGAGAACTAAAATTAATAATTGGACCAATTCACATGAAAAATGCCCACAATCATTCCCTATGCCTAGAGAAGTTAACCAAAAATTGGAAAAGTTAAGCAATCATTGACATACACCAAAGAGATGTTCCTGAACTCAACCACATCAACTTGATACCCTTTTATTAATAACACTTGGCAATAGCAGAATTAGAGACAACAATCCAGTATCAAACTTGGTATTCATATGAAGACTGACCACTAGAAAAAGAAAAGAAAAGAAAACAAACGAAAAAGGAGATAAATATCAAACTAAAACAAAGGAAAAACCTCTAGAAACTAAAAACAAAAATACTAGCACCCCAACTGATCCCCCCACACCTAATTCATACATTGCCCTCAATGTGATAAATAAACAATAATAGTAAGCAAAAGAGCAACGGTACTTCCCTGAAATCACGGGGACCATGGCGGGGCCACAGCAGTGAGTGAGGCGGGGAACCTTGATCTCACTATTGCCGCTAACAAGTAACCCAATCAATAGAAACAAAATTGCCAACATATAGAGGAACAAGTAAATGCAGATCAGTAGAAATCCATATCCTCTAATGAAGTCAACAATCAACCCAATAAGCACAGGTATCTTCCAATTCAAAAGGGTAGTGCATAATAAATGGCTCACCAAATTAGCAATTTAAAGCCCTGAGCAATTTAAACCCAACAAGTCAATCAGTACCAGAAAACCACTCCAATCAATGTAACAGTTAAACTCCACAGGCAAAGGACGTCCAACCAATTTCACTCAAGCAAACTAGGAGCAATGCGACTGATTAAACAAAGCAACGAATTTCAGCAAATGGACTCAAAGCCACCCAAAATCCCAACAAATGCCCTAAAGATTTAGCAATTGAAATCAATAGGTAAAATACTCCAGCAAGTCAATTAGACGCCACCAACAGTAATAAACAATGGAAGTGGCACAGTAGCCTTCCAATTCAACAAACAAATGAAGAAAATACCCAACCAAAGGCACTTCAAGGGACGCAAGATAGAAATCAGCAAAGTAGAACTCAAGTGATACCAAAAATAACCTCGACAAAGCAGTGAATTCAACCAATTTGAATACGTAGAATACCGTCAGAAATGCCTCCCAAAGATCAACAGAGAGCGACAAAAATTGCCCACCCAAATTCTGTCCAAATGGTTCCAATTGGATAAGAAATTACACAACTCAACCAACCAAAATTAGCAAATGAGCCAAGAAACCGTCAAAACCAGCAATAGTAGTTCAAATTTTGGACTACAACTAAATCAAAATGTTTGGCAGTTTTCGATCAAGTAGCCCACCAACTAGAACCAAGTGGCAACAAATGTAGTTATAATACCCCAACCAGTACCACTGGTTCATCCCACAGATAATGAAGCAACATAAACAGCCACCCCAATCAAGAAAATGGAAACTTCAGGCACCTAAGGACTAGGCGAAAGTCTCAACAAAGCAGCTATTACAAACAATAAGCAGTGGTGGTCCGAATATTAGTCAATGCAGAAATCATGCAACTCAAAATCTCGGCAAGTGCTCCAATGAGCTTAGCAATTGAAATCACAAAACCGAATACTCCCCAAACAAGGTACTTAGAGTCAACCAATGGCAATACTAATTCAACAAACCAACCCAGAAAATTACTCAACTAAGGGTGCAATAGGGGTCTCCGAACACAGCTCCAAACACCAACAATTGAACAAATAGAAACTAAACAGCCCAAAAATCAATTAAGTAGATAAACACATAAAAACTTCACTCAAAAACTAATTAAACATGGAAACAATGAAATTTTCCCCAAATTACTTCAGATTCCACCCCAAAATTGGACAAATAGTGTCAACCAACCACAGATGATATCACAGCACTCAAATCAACCACAAAAATGTCTGGCCTCAGCTAACAATTCAAAAATCTGTCCTCAGCTAATTAGAACTAATAATCTGGCCTCAGATAATTAGTGACAGTAAATGAGAGAGAGATATCACCGGAGAAAAATTTTTCAGCTCATTTGACAGGTTGAGGAGGGACGCGCGTGGCCTGCGATGGTGGTCTTTGAGATCGCGCGCAATGACTGCTGGAGCTCGCGCGCTTGGCTGCTGGAGATGCGCACGCCTGGCGTCGTGCTGCTGCTGTGCCGTGGGGAGTGGTGCGCGAGCTGGTGGACTGTGCGGGGGATGCGCGGCTGGAGCTCTGGCTGAGCTCGCACGGGCGCTGGGCTGCGTCGCGCGCAGGGGCGAGGTCGCGCGAGGCTGGGCGAGGTCGCGCGAGGCTGGTGGCGTGCGGCGCTGCAAGTGGCGGCGCGCAGCTGGGCTGTAGGCGTGGTGGGCAGCGCTGCAAGTGGCGGCGCGGAGGGCGGCGCTCCGGGCTGAAACTTGGTGGACGGCGGCGGGCAAGGAGAAAAGAAGAAAGAAGAAGAAGAAGAAAAAGAAAGAAAAGGAAGAAGAAAGAAGAAAGAAAGAAAAAAAAAGAAAGGAAGAAAAGAAGAAATAGGTCTACGGAAGTTTTTTTTTTTTTTTTTAAATAATAAGGGCAATTTCGTCTTTTCGCCGCCCTTTTTTTTTTTTTTTTTTTTTTTTTTTTGCTTGAACGTGACCACCTGGCGTGGGCACGCTCAACTGCTATGAAGCCCGCAGAACCTGAACGAAAATTTCCTCCGTCAGGCGTGACCATCTGGCGTGGGCACGTCTAACTACCATGAAGGTCGCAGAACCTGAGCGAAAATTTCCTCCGTCAGGCGTGACCATCTGGCGTGGGCACGTCTAACTACTATGGAGGTCGCAGAACCTGAGCGAAAAGTTCTTTCCTTCAGGCGTGACCGCCTAGCGTGGGCACGCCTAACTGCTAATTCCCCTGCCACCAAACATCAAACCATTACTTGACACTAACACTTAACTAAAACTTCAAAAATGCCCGAAAACTAAAACAAATAGTCTTGGGTTGCCTCCCAAGTAGCGCCTTTCTTTAATGTCTTTGGCTAGACATTTTCATGTGTATTCATGGAGGATAAAATCTTGTGGCTCGTTTCAGTGCTTCATCTTCTATGTAATCCTGATAGCCCTCGTAAATAGAGTAATTCTTGGGCACACGAGCTACGGGCTTCCATGGACTAGTAAATGGCACCAAACAAACAAGTGATGATCTTAAATCTTCACTCACTCCTCCATCAAGAGCACTCATTGGTTCGAGATATTTTGCCATCATGACTCTTAATTTATTCCTGGCATGAAATTCAAAATCGTCTGGTATAATAAAATCAATCTCACTAACAGGAATTAAAGAATAAGAGTCAGGAAAATATTGATCAAGGAATAGAGGAGATGTCACCGCATTTGGAGATTGTTCACTGGATTCATTCACTTGAACCATTTGATGTTGGGGTCTCAATTCTTGCGCTTCAACTTTCTTTTCAACTGCATCTTTGGATTCTTCTTCTTGAGACCCTTGCAATACCATGTCCTTTGTCAGAATAATTGCACTCTCATCTTCCTCATGGTCGATAATAGTCGGTGAGGACAATTCTTCATAAACTGGAGAAATCAATTCGCTCGTTTTAAATGCCCATTCAAGCCTTGCTTCTTTCATCTCTTCACTCATTTTTTGTACCTCCTGTTGAATTTGATATATGTTAGTAGCTATTAATTCAACCATTTCTTCAAGAGACATACCTGACATGGATGACGGTTCTTGAGACTCTAGCTGTTGAAAATCTAGTGGCCCTGTTGTATAATTATAACTGGAGTTATCCCACCATCCTTGATCATACCCGTTTGGATTAGGGTTATACCACGTTTGAGACCATGGTGAAAAATCTCCATAATTATTGAGTGGGACACTCAGATTATCTTGATATTCGGGGCACATACCGGTCGAATGATCCCTGGCATAACAAATTTTACAGGTTGCAGCAGCCATTCTTTCTCTAATAGAGTTTACTGCCTCTTTATATGCAAACTTAGCAAAAAAACTAGTCTCATCGCCTTCCCCGGAAACAAAATCCAGTCTATCACCAAAATACGGAGTGTTAGAAGCCATAAACTATATAAAAAAAAGAATAAGAGAAAAATAAATAATAAAAAAAAATGAACTAAAAAAGAAACAAATTAATCTGGCACCAGTCCCCGGCAACGGCGCCAAAAATTGACAGGCGTCAAACCTGTGCAATAATAAATACCTGCTTAAATAAAATACAAATTCTGTATATAGCGGTAAGCAGGGTCGAATCCACAGGGATTGGGGATAATTTAATTTCTTCTCAAGTTCCAGATATGGGGGGTTTTGAAAATGATAGTAACTAAATTACTTGGAATAAATTAATTAAAATAAAATAACTACAACTCAAATAACTAATTATCACAATAAAAATAATAATGGACGAACTCTAGCCAAGAGACAACTTCGGAGATGGTTCACTTAATTCGATCACAGATGCAAGGATTATTCCAGTTACTATCTGATAAATTAGTTATAGTTGTCATACACGCGATAAACAACCAACTCTTCCTCAATTTGTCGATAGCCAAGGTACGACCGTTGACTATTTCTCTAATCAGGAAATAACCCTAGGTACGACCATAGAAGTTCAATTCCCTAATTGCATGAATAATTAGAAGAGCCTAATTCTAACCAATCAACACGCTACGAGGGTCTCTTTAAGTTAGCCTGCCTATCTCCCTGACACAAACCCAATCATGCCAGTTGCCACCAGTTTAGAATAATTAAACAATTACGGATTTAACTATCCTAATTGGCTTCAGGTTATTGAATTAATCTAGAATCCGGGCCCTGGATAATCGAATAATAAAACAACCATATGAACATAAAGCAGAAGATAGACAAATGCCAGTGAATAATGAAAATAAATAAAAACTAATTCGATCTCACAAATTTAGTAGAACCAAGTCCTTCGTTGTTCTTGGCCAGACAAACTTAGCCACGCCTCATGAGAAAATCTTCAAGTAATTTCATTGAGGTCCAGGCCATCAAAAGAGCCAAGAAAGAAACGAAACTAAAACTATGCTAAAAACTGTCTAAACTAAAACTATTGATTGATAAGAGTTCTCTGCACGTTTGTCTCCCTTTTTAAAGCCAAAAGGAAGTCTAATGCTATCTCTAGTGGTCCCCACACCAAATTCAAAGTCTTGTACGTTTCTTTTCCTAGAGTCCAGATGACTCATGCTTCTTATCCGTGGTCCCCGCACATGTGGACAAAGCCTCCCAAGTACTTGTTGTTCCAAGTCTCTCTACGTTGCTTTCTTTGAAAAGCCCAAATGACTAAATGCCTTGCACTAGCTTGTGGTCCCCACCAACTCAAGGACCTAAAGGTTGAAGCCCTTAGAAGTCTACATTTTTCCATACAAGTCCCTCCTTTTTGGTAATTTTCTGCTTCACTCCTGAAATTGATTCCAAATACCAAATATGAGTAAATATCAGCAATTAACACAATATTTGTCAGGGATAGAAGGGGAAATCAATAATAAATTTACTAACAAATTATACCCTATCAACAGGTTTTTCCTCATAAGTGAGTGACTCATCTATCTCAATCTCTTCCGGTTGTAAGATGTGGGTAGGATCAAGATAGTATTTTTTTAGCATCGAGACATGAAAAACATCGTGAATCCTGGACAAACTTGGTGGTAGTTCCAGTCGGTACGCCACCTTTCCAACTCTTTGGAGAATTTTGAAGGGTCCTACGAATCTAGGTTGAAGCTTCTTTCCTTTTCCCGCCGTGACACTTCGTAATGGCGTAATCTTGAGAAAGACATGATCTCCAGCTTCAAACTTCAATCTTTCCTTCGGTTGTCCGCGTAGCTCTTTTATCGGCTCTGCACTGTTTGAAGTCTTTGACGTATCAACTTGACATTTTCTTGTGCATCCTCCATCCACGGGATGGTTGTTGGATCCAAAATCCTCTTTTCTCCCACTTCATCCCAATAGATCGGTGATCGGCACTTCCTCCCGTAAAGGGTTTCGTACAGTGCCATTTGAATTGACGAATGATAACTATTGTTGTAAGCAAATTCCACTAATGTCATGTATTGGCCCCAACTGCCACCAAAATCTAAGATGCAAGTCCGTAGCATATCCTCAAGAGTTTGAATGGTTCGCTCGGACTGTCCATCCGTCTGGGGATGATAGGTGGTGCTAAGGTTGAGTTTGGTTCCCAAGGTTTCTTGAAGTTTCCGCCAAAACCTAGATACAAAACGAGGATCCTTATCCGAAACTATACTCACATGGACTCCGTGTAGTCTCACAATCTCATCCATATACAACTAAACCAATTTATCAATGGAATACTTCATGTTTACCGGCAAGAAATGGGCCGATTTGGTTAACCGATCGACGATCACCCAAACGGCATCATATCCTCGTTGTGTTCGTGGCAAACCTGAAAAGAAATCCATCATAATATTTTCCCACTTCCATTCGGATATCTCAAGGGGCTGTAATAATTCAGATGGTTTTTGATGCTCAGCCTTAACTTGTTGACAAACGAGACAAGTTTGCACATATCGGACAATTTCCTTCTTCATGTTATCCCACCAATATACCCTTTTCAAGTCCTGATACATTTTGTTACTTCCTGGATGGATCGTATACTTCGACCGGTGAGCTCCCTCCAAGATTTCGTTCTTCAATGTTTCATCGTTAGGCACCACTACTCGGTTTCGGTAATTCAAAATTCCCTCAGGATTCCAATTAAAATCAGGGGATTCTCCCTTATCCGCCTTCTCCCCCCACTTCCGTACCATCGAGTCTTTCTTTTGGGCCTCTTTAATTCACTCCAGGAAAGTGGATGTCATCCTAACGTTACTAAAAATCACCTTTTGACCTCCAAGACAAGGATTCCATTCACTAACCGATTCTAATAGGCCCCACTCCTTAATCATTAATCCAGTCACTTGAGCCTTTCGACTTAAAACATCGGCCACAACGTTAGCCTTCCCCGGATGGTAGTTGATGGTGCAGTCATAGTCCTCCAGAAATTTCATCCATCGCCGTTGCCTCATGTTCAATTCCTTTTGCGAAAAGAGGTATCTAAGGCTCTTATAGTCAAAGTAAACCTCGAAAGTTATCCCGTATAGATAGTGTTTCCATTTTTTCAAAGCAAAAACAACTGCGGCTAGCTCCAAGTCATGGGTTGGGTAGTTCTGCTCGTGAGATTTCAGTTTCCTCGAGGCGAAAGATATCACATTCTTGTTTTGCATCAATACGCACCCCAAACCTTCCCTTGAGACATCGGTATAAACAGTGAAGCTATCTATTCCATTAGGTAAAGCTAGAATTGGTGCCATAGTTAATCTTCTCTTCAATTCTTGAAAACTAGCTTCACACCTATCGTCCCACATGAAACGACCATTTTTCTTTGTCAAGTCGGTTAAAGGACTAGCAAGTTTGGAAAAATCCTTAATAAAACGCTGATAATACCCAACCAATCCTAAAAAACTCCGAATCTCAGTGGGGTCTTCTGGCCTCTTCCATTCAATCACTACTTCTACTTTCGCCGGATCAACAGTGATGCCTTCTCGTGAAATTACATGCCCCAAGAAAGAAATTTTCTTCTACCAAAAGTCACACTTACTAAACTTGGCATACAACTGGTGCTCTTTTAGGGTTTGTAAGATGAGTTTTAAGTGCTGCTTATGCTCCTCTCGAGATTTTGAGTAAACCAAAATGTCATCGATAAATACCACTACAAATCGATCTAGGTAGGGTTTAAAAATCCTATGCATCAAATCCATGAAAGCAGCAAGGGCATTGGTTAGTCCAAAGGGCATGACTGTGAACTCAAAATGCCCATATCTAGAATTGAAGGCAATCTTTGGTACGTCCTCCTTCCTAATCAACAATTGGTAGTACCCCTGACGGAGGTCTAACTTCGAAAAGACCACTGCTCCTTACAACTGGTCAAACAATTCATCAGTATGGGGCAGTGGGTATTTATTCTTAATGGTCACATTGTTCAAACCCCAATAATCTATGCATAACCGCAAGCTCCCATCCTTCTTCTTCACAAACAGCACAGGAGCTCCCCAAGGGGATCCACTCTCTCGAATAAACCCTCACTCTAATAGGTATTGTAACTGCAATTTTAACTCCTTCAACTCAGCAGGGGCCATTCGGTACGGGGTCTTAGAAATAGGTGACGTTCTCGGTAACAAGTCGATTTTAAATTCTATCTCTCTTTCCGTAGGTAAGGTTACTAACTCATCAGGGAACACCTCTGGATATTCCTTCACCACCGGTACATCTTCTATCTTCAACTTATCAACTGGGGTATTGATTAGAAAAGCTAAGAACCCTTGCGCCCCTCTGTTCAGGAGTTTCCAAACCCGAATACCCAAGATCAAGGCAGATAAGGCTAACCTACCCCTTATATCTAGGCTTAAGGTTGCGTCTCCTCAGGAATACAAAATTCTACCACTTTTCTCTTACAATCAAGTTGAGCATTATACCGAGTCAACCAATCCATGCCTAGAATTATGTCATACCCCTTAATGGACAAACTTATTAAATCCCCCAACAGCTTCCTCTCTCCTATCCAAACTTCACAATTCTTATAAACCATACTAGTGATCAAACGATGGTCCCCCGTATGAGTACTAACTTCTAGATCTTACGGTAAACTAGCAGGTTTTATATCAATTCTACACATGAAATTAGGGTTGACAAATGAATGAGTAGCACCGGGATCTACTAAAACTTTCGCAAATCGGTGGAATACAGGGATCGTACTTTCTACGACCTCAGAAGAATCCGGGACCTGTTGTGGCTCTAACGAGTACACCCGAGCCAATACTTTAGGTTTAGTCCCTTCCACCTTAGCTTGTCCAGAAGTGGTCCTCGTCGGTTGCTGGCTCCCACTTCCGTCTCATGGCAGGACCGGGCAGTTGGCAAATTGGTGGTCTGCACTCCCACAGCGCAAACATTTTCTTTCCTTCCTCCAACGATTGTCCTCGGTGTGGTTTGGCTTCCCATAATACCCGCAAGGACCGCAAGATGCAGAAGCTGAGCCTCCCTGGGAACCTCCTCTTTGGCCTCGCCCAACTTGACCACCTCTTGATGGGGCCCCTCTCGACATTCCCAGCAGCCTTCCCCCTCCAGTTCCCCTTCCAAACTTGGGAGGGGTACTCTTATCCCCCTGCCCCCAAGCTACTTTCAGGAAACCCTCGTTTCTTCGCTTGAAAGTTTCTCACTTGCAGCCTGGCATTTTCAACTCGTTGGGCCTTTTCCACTGCCTCACTAAAGGCAGTAATTTGAGCTACAACTAGGTCTTTTTGGATTTCCACATTCAGGTCTTGAACAAAACGCCTTATTCTTCGTTGCTTGATCATAATTAGTTTGGGGGCAAATTTGGACAATCGAGTAAATTGGCTCTCGTACTCGGCTACGGTTTGAGTTCCCTGGCGAAACCAAATAAACTCGTCTTCCTTCCTTTCTTGAATTAAAGGAGGAAAAAACTTAGCGTTGAATTCCCTCATTAAGTTCACCTACGTCCTTGGGGTCTGTTCTCTTTCCCATTTTTGTCTTATTATGTTCCACCAAGAACGGGCCGCCCCTTCCAGTTGAAAGACAGCAAAAGTCACATGCCCCTCCTCTGTATAATGCAAGGGAGCGAAGATGTCCACCATCTTTTCCAACTATCTCTCGACCACATCTGGATCTGGCCCACCGATAAACTTGGATGGGGAAAACTTTTGAAACCTTTCGAGAGCTCTATCCTCGCTCTCCACTTGGTTGCCAGGGTTTACAAGTTGGGGATTAGGGTTTTGACCCCGGTGCTCCACTACATAGGCTAGCAGGTCAGTCATTCGTTGGATAGCTGCGGCTACCTGAGCATTCGGGTCAATTCTAGGTTCAGGATTCGATTCAAGTATTGGTTCCTGGTTACCCCTTTCATTCGCGGGTTGTCTAGTTCCGTGTCCATGATCTCGCCCACTACGAGTACCCTCCATTGAATTTAACCAATCTAGGGTTGAAGCGTGAATATAACATTAAAGATAAATATATGCAAAAACAATGAACAAAAGATACTCACAAATCAAAAGCATATATATACATATAACACAACCCTATCAAACAAGTCACACAATAACAGTCAGGTAGATACAAACAAAGAGAATTCCATGAAAGAACGGGGTCACCAAAAGTACTTTGTACAAAGCTAGCCCCAAAATACCAAAAATACAAAAGTAGCTAGCTAAGAGTTCTTCCTTTTGACTACTTCTTCCATAGAATCAAAACTTGGCTCAAAGAAGCTTTAACTTAGTTCCTGACTGGGCCCACAGACTCTCCCCCTTGGCTAGAACTAGGCGTATTCCCCTCTCCAGGTGCTCCATCGCTTGGAGTCTCCGCTTGTACATTGGCGCCAATCACTCCTTGGATTAGTGCCTCACACTCGTTAATGATGCCTCCAGACCGATCCCTAACTTCCCTGACCACCCTCGTAAGACGGTCATTAACTACCTGCAACTACTCTCTAAGAGCATTTGTTCTCTCTTGCTCCATGACTATGTCCCCATGGAGCTCTCCAATCCGGTCCGTTTGCATCCTCATGATACCCCTTAGTCTAAGCATCTCAGTACGATCCCTGGCGGCAGCACGTCTAAGCCTCCTTCTTTCGTCTAGTACCGCCACGACCACATGGTCGATGTAGGAGTAATTTTGGCAACGACTACAGCGGCAGGTCCGATTAACAGTATACCAAAGCTGGATCAGACCTCCAGGCCTTTCTTGATAATCCATGACACGAGGGCGTCTTTGAGGCGGCTCACCTTTGCACCCCTCATTGGTTCCAGCCATAACTTACAAGAATAACAAAGGTCCACATCTTAGACATGGTACTCACACTTAACGGCACCTTACTACACACCCCACAAGTCCTACGAGATACAGTTCTAACTCGCCTAAGTCACTTCTAACCTAGGCTCTAATACCAACTGTGACGACCCCACCTTCCCCTAAGGCGAACCAAAGGGTTTGGCGGACCGCCTGCCCAACTCTCGCCAGGACTACTAAGCTAATCACACCCAGATTGGAACGTTCTGAATGATATAGCAGCGCTCAAACACTTCGACCACCGCAGAAAACAAACGAAGAACGAAAATGAAACGAAAAAAAAAGAAAAGAAAAAAAATGCACAGGAATAGTGACTGCCACATTACTATCCGGCCAAGACTTGGCCAAATATCCGGCCGGATCATCGGCGGGATTCAAGCAGTGGCGACCAAAATTTTTTTCAAACTCCTCTGCCAAACCAGCCATATATCCGGCCAAGATCTGGCTGGATATACGGCCGGATTCTGCTGGACAGTTCCCGCCAAAAAGTTTCCCCTATCCGTTCAAAGGTCGCTCTTGCCCGAATCCACAGCGAAAACCGAAAACACATATTCTCAACCAAAACACCATATAGACATGATGAAATACATCCATATATATATATACATTGGAAAGTTTTACAAATCAAAAGAAACATTTGCTCAAGATACATTTAATGTTTTCCAACTACTGAGGAGCTATACAAAAGAATATCTATACTAGCTCAGCTCATTCTTCAAAACATCATAGTTCCAAAAGGTTTATTCCCTGTTAGGAAAATAAAACAACAGAGTGAGCTTTCGCCCAATGAGGTACCTTCACAACATGTATTTGAAGTCCCATAGGCATAACTATCAAGCAAAGAGTGATAAACATTACAGGTAAACAAGGAGTAAAAGGATACAGATGGCTCTCAGGAGCCCATTTCCTCTTGTGCAGCACTTGATCCACCTTGTTGACTCTCCGTCAACGCCTAAAGGACAAACATGACCGTAGACTCCACTTTACCCCAAATCCGTCCACTGCACAACACCCTTACTGGGCCCGAATACCAAACAGAACAGAATTGGTAATACTCGAGTATACCGGAATCAAGAGTCTCAACACCCAAAGATTCCCAGAAACAGTTCTCATGGCTTGTCATTTTTCCTCGACCAAGCCCTTGCTGACTTGATTCAAATGACTACCAATGGGGTTGAGCTCGGATTTAACAGTAAAATCGTTGGATGCACGTCCAAACGACACCAGTTCAAACACAATCAAGAGAGTTCAAGTGATACAGTAAGCAGACAAAAAAGCAGTAGAGAACGAGCGTGATAAAGTACACTCTCGTCTCTTCCAGAACAAACAGAGATTACATTCATTCAACTCACAGATTTCAAGTATGCATGAAGCAAGGAAACAACAATTAAGTGAGTGGTACACTCACCGATTCAAGCAAAGCAAGGTCACAAATTTCCGCCCGACGTATGCCTTGAATCACCGGCACGTCCTATAACCATCAAGGAAAACACCAATTGAGACTCGGACACGAGTCATAAACCCAATATATTAACTACTAATGCAAGGCCAAAATAGAACTGGGAAACAAAAATACGGAACACTTGGTGCCAAAGGTTTAGACTACCCCTAAAGTCTCCCATTTCCGCTCAAGGCAACCTAACTCAAAGAAACCACATAGACTTGACAAATGGACAGCATATCCCCTTAAATTTCCTACTTTTCCATCCTACAATCAACCACCAACATTCATCCAATATGGCCACAATTACACACACAAATCATAGGCTATTAGACCCGCCTAATTAGGGCCATAACACCTTTCAATCATAGCCAATCCAAAGCTCAAAACCAACCATCATAAAACCCCAAATTCAAAACCCTAAACTGAAATTTAGCTACACAAATGGAAATTTTTCGCAAACAACCACAACTAACACATAAAAACTCTATTTTAAACCACATAAAACTATCATTCCATGGCCAACCATAGACATCAAATAAAAACAAAAAAATTACCAATAAAATCTGAAATTTACTACAACTCTACTCTAAACCGTGAAACCTTCCACAAAATAGCATCCGTAGTCACCAAAAACCACTAATTTACCATTATTACAAACAAAGAGAGAATTGCTAAGCAAAGTACCTTGAAACCTCACAAAAGGTGGTAGCTTAGGGTGTCTCCTTCCAAAACTACTTCACCAATACCTTTGTTCCTCTTTATCTAGCACTTCTATGGAAGGGTTTGAAATTTAATCGGTTAGAACTTGAGATTGAGGCAAATTTGAAGTTGGAAATTGAAGTTTTCTCCCTTGGTTTTCTTCTCAAGAGGGCCGGCCAAGATGCAAGAGAAATGAGGATAATTTTGGTCAATTTTGATATTTAGTAAAGGTGATGAATAGTAGTCAAAGTCCACCCTCCATTAATTTCATGACACTTGCCCTTCCTATACTTAATCTCATCCTTTTGTCTCTCTATGGTTAAACCATCTAGATAACCTCTAATTATATTGAATTCCTTTTTGCAAAACTTAACCTAATTGGCCGAATTATCGCACTTAACGCACTAGGAGGTCCCACGTCCAATATACACTCCTAATATCTCATGAACTAACTTATACTAGAAAAATAATTTAAAAACTGTATTCGCTTATAAAAATATCTAGAAAATTAATATAATAAAAGAAAATATGGAGAATATGTGCAAGGAAATAAAATAATGACTAGAAATTAAGAAAATTTTCGGGTCCTCACACATTTACAGTAATTGACCTAGACGTGCTTATAAAGCATGAAATATGAAATATAACAAGTAGGGGGAATAAATGAACTGAGCTATTTGCAAGCTCTGCTTATATAAGTTCAAGGTCGCCTCATTTGTTTAACTAGATTAGTCGGGCCTGACCACAAAATTAAACTCATTTATTTGAACCAACTTAGTCGAGCTCAGGTCATGAAAAGCTTGTTTGAATTCATTTTATGCATTTATGGATCAAGTATGTTAATTTGTTGGGTTGCAATATGACATAGGAACCAAGCTTGAGCTCATTCCAACACGTTTTTTTCTTTTTTATTAAAAAGTTGAGATCAAGTTTATAGCTCTAACCTGGAATTCTTTTTAATGAGTCGGGCTCAAAAATGATTTAAGCTTGGTTAAGAAATCAGTCAAGCTTGATATTGGTTTATTAATTAAATGAGTCTGAGCTTAAAAGCCAGATATGTGGCTCGGATTGGCTTGTTAATAGCTCCGTGGTAAGATTATAATATCACTTTATCCCTACTATGGTTTTTGAATCGACCATATAATTTCCCTGTAGCCTTATATAAAGTGGTTAGGCACTTCTTGTGTCTAGTATGTGAAAAAAAATTTAATTAACCTTGTCACTAGAGGTGATTTTAGTCCATTTTCCACTTTGTGTAAATCCACAAGTGGTTAAATAGATATTCTTGAATAATAGAGACTATTTGGTAATACGCAAAAATAAAGAGGGATGAAACACTAATTTTTCACTGAAATTATAGCCAATGAAGTATCGACAAAATTTGCTTATTTTCCTGAATCTTTTTTTATGATTATAATTAAATTGCATTTCCACTTCTTTTCTACTGCCTTTATCCACGGATGAAATAAAGTGACAAATTCGAGAGGGAAATTTAGGCATGAATTGCTAATTAGATCATCCCCTTGATTTTATCTATCACTTAATCCTCTTATAATTTAAAAAATATTAACTTAACGCCCTACGATTTTGTACATAAAATTGAAATTGATGGAAAGCCCTCTAGTAGCAGCTTTAGTTAAAAATTTCAATTATGCCGTTGTCTAATACTGATCACTATGAGGTTCCAATCTTAAAAAAAAAATTAATAAAGGAGGAGTGGAATCTAAAAAATGGGGGAAAGGAGCTGATTTGATTTCAGATCCTTTAATTCTTGAAGTCTCATCCATGAATTAGACACTACGAGACTCTAATCACATTACATAAAATTATTTGGGGACACTTTTGAACCGTAATGGAATTGAGTAATATAATGGGAAGCCACAATGGCTAAAAATTGATTTTACCAAATTTTTATGAAAATTTTAATACGCAATAATATTCTTGGAAAATAGGATGTAATAGGCCGTTTTGATAAACTTGGCAATCTGGACATGGATGATCATTTAAGTGATGTACGTGACGACATAAGAAGAAAATTTAAACCAAGTGTAGAAATGCTGCCCCAGAAGAAAATTCTGCACAATTACCTTCTGCAACAAGAACACGTTTTAGAGCTTATGCCTTCTTTACAAACCATTTCTCATATATTATTCTGCTAAACAAAACCTCTAACCGAGAGCTACTTTTCCCTCCCCTTCCACTTCTGTACTGCCTGATCTTCATTGCTTCCACCCTGAACCACAATCACCCTACACCGCCTTATGGACCATGAAGAAATCAATGAAGAGCATGCACCACCGCCCAATCAAGAACTACCGGCACCGATACCCAAGAAACGGTTCCCAAGAAACACCCTGATTTTGAGGTTGGCTACTGCCTTCTCTGTTCTCAAAACAAGCATACTGAAAATGGCCTCAAAAGGACACAATAAAAGCTGTCACACCAAGTACCTCAAGAATGAGTGCGGTACTTGCCAGAACGTCTTCAAAACCCAGGCCGCATTGCAACTGCACAGAAGGCCTGGCCCACCTGATCAGTAACACTTTCTCTGATCTATCCCCTGTGAGAAAATTGATCAATCATATGAGGGGAAGGGGATGGTTAATATTCTTGGGAGAAGCCAAGGACAAAGTTGCTGCTACGTTACACTTAAAGGATAACTCCATTCAGGCGCGTCTGATTGCAACTTTGCTCGTTACGCTTGGGGTGATTAATCGACAAGCAGCTCTGAGATTTTTCAAGAATCAATTTTTATCAGAAAGATCTAAAATTTTTGCTTTTAGTCCGTGGAAATATGTGTATAGATGTTGATTTCTTTATGGTGAATATAAAGAAGAATTTTCTGCTTTTAATCCATAGAAAAATGTGCACAGATGTTGTTTTCATTAAGGTGAATACAAAAAAAAAATCTTGATTATGATCTTTGGTTTTAAGGGCTTCATGTCATAATCTGATAGCAATCTTCAAGATTCAATTTTTCTTGGTCTTTAGACGAAAAAATCTCAAACTTTTATGTTTGTTATCCATATATATGTGCACAAACAATGATTTCTTTACTCTGATCGAATCTGCTCTGTTGCAATGAATGCTGCTGCGAACTTGCTTGGAAATTTTGAAAATGTTCTTGTTGCTGATTTTTGGATTACATGTTGAATTGCAGTATATATCTAATATCACGAGAATCGTCAAACAAAGACAATCTGATGTTTAAGCAGATAACCATTATAGTTATCTATAAGTCTAAGGAAGTAATTATTATAGTTAACTGACTTGTTAGTCTTTAGAATCAGGTTTCCAGACTGCTTTAGAAGGAATGAGATATTCAGGTTTTCCATGCGGCGGTATTGTTCTGGAGTTTTTGATAGGAGAAATATGTTTGGTTATCAATTAGCATTTGAGCTCACTAGTTTTGCACTGTCCTTTTTTTATGACAACTTTGACTGAAAAGCTAAAGTCTTCCTTTATCCAATATGCAGGGAAATAAAGTGTGATAGGAAGTATTTAGACATATTACTTGTATTCTGGTAAGTCAAGTGTTATTAGGAGGGTCTCATCGGCTAGTTCTGTCTTTGTTCTGGGGTTGTTCATGATTTCTGTAATCAGAATTATAAAATTAATTTGGAAAAATTGAGTAGAATTCTGTTTTTGGTTTTAATCAGTAGTACCTGTTTACTCTTCTAATCAATAATTTCTTTCACCTCTCTGTCCTTCACTCTCTTTCCTTTAGCTTTGATTTTTTTTCCCCTTTCAGCTGCATATTTCCCTGCATCTTTCATCTCTCTTGTATAATAGTTAGGAAGAAAGGAGTTCAATTTTTGTTATAAAATGGTAAATGAGCTTTTACTATCTAGTTTAATGAGGTATTTGATGGGAAACTGTGTTTCCTTTTTCATTTGTAGATTGGCAAGTGGAAAAGCTCTGTTAATATTTATTTATATATTTATTTATTAAGTAAATCTTCCATGGACTAGAAACATTTGTGTAGTAATTGATGGTTTGTGTGCAAAAGATTCATATTATACACCATAGATGTTTAGCTTAAAGTGCTTTTCTTTTTTAAACTGAAAGATTAAGAGCTTTTGATGGCTATAGTGATCTACTAAATTTTGCATGTGGCTCCAATAAACAGAATACAAGAATCCTGAATTTCGCTGCCTTTATTCTTTATTCTTTCTAGTTTTGGGCTTAAAAAAATAAAAATAGGTTGAAAAGAGAAAAACAAAAAAAAAAAAAGAAGATGTTTTTGGGACTTGCAATCTCGTTAGTCACAAGACTTTTGGGTGTCATTTTTAATGGTTAATTAGTGAGTTTCAATAAAACATGATACGAAAGATCTTTTGTGACTATTATTTGCATGTCACAAGTAAATTCTAGTTTTTTGACTTTTTATTACATTCCAAATACAAGTCATAAAAAGTATTCTTACAAGTCAGAATTTTAGAATGACCTTCATGTACAGTCACAAAAAAGTTTGTGACTACACGACTCATGTCACAATGTGGTCACAAAAAGTTTTTGTGACTACCTAAACCTTTTTATGACCATCATTGACGGGTCACAAAAACAACATTTTCTCAACTTTTTCTAGTACTAGTGAATCTTCTATAACCGGGTAATTTCATTCTTTCTTTTTTTCTTTTTTTTGTCTGTAAAGATGTCTAGCCAATTTACGTACACACGTCCCATTGCAACTCAATTTGCTGTTATCATGGAACCATTTTTTCACATAAATCAGGAATTAAAAACCACAGCTTCAACATTTCCACTCCCAAATAGCAGGCCACCACATTGCCATGCCAGTAACATAACATATTTACGCCATATTATATCGTCATGCCAGTAACATAACATATTTACGCCATATTATATCGTCATGCCACATCAACCAAGCTCATGAAATGAGAAAATTCTTGAATTAACGAAATATATCTCACAAAGAGCTTTAAATGTTCAACAAAAAATAAAAAATAAAAATCTTTATAAAATACTACAATTTAGTGACACTTAGAAAGAAAAGAAGTTCCAACAAACCAATTCTTGCAAAACTAGAAAACAAATTTGAGCTTCGGACGCTTGGGATCTTCCAAAGGTCGAAAATGGTCTGATATGGAAAAACTAGAACAAGAAAAAGGAAAATCACTTGATGATCAAGTGAAATTTTGGTTTAAAGAAATAATAGTTGGGGATTATTGTAAGTTAAGCTAGTAAATAAGTCCAAACAAACTAACTTGTATGTGTTTTTTAATTACCATTTTGCCCAAAAACCAATTTGGATAGAGGTGTGCAACAAATTTAATTCAGTTATTAAATTGCTTCTCTCAATGTTTTCCCATTACGAATCAAGATTCACTTTAAAAAAAACAAACAACTATTTATAATTCAAACAAAAGATGTAGCTGAATATTACAAAAGATTCAACGAACCTATGACTAACAGATTTTGGTCCAAAAATTTTGATTCAAAATTTTCATCTCCACAGTTGTGCCAAATTCTTGTTGACTTTTTAAAGGTTTAATTGTTGTACGTGTTTGTTAATTACCATTCTCCCCAAGAATCAATTTGGATAGAATTGTGCAACAAATTTAATTCAGTTATAAATTACTTCTCTCAATTTTGTTCCTGTTACATATCAAGATTCACTTAAAAAACAAAAAGCAAACAACTATATATAATTCAAACAAAACACGTAGCTAGTAGTGCAAAAGATTCTACAAACCTATAACACTAACAGCAGATTTTGGTCCAAAATTTTCATCTCCATAGCCGTGCCAAATTCTTGATTGACTTTTTATAGGTCTAGTGGTCGAATGCCTGTTGATTACCTTGCATTCTCCAACAATGATCAACTTGGACAGAAGTGGGCAACAAATTTATTTCAGTTATGAATCACTTCTCTCATTGTTAGATCCTATAACGAACTAAGACTCAATTCAAAACAAAAACAAACAACTATATATGATTCAAACAAAACATATGTAGTACTACAAAAGATTCTACAAACCCATAACAATAACAACAGAGAAATTGTCTCTATTTCCGTGGACGAGTATCATGAGGGTCAGCAGTATTAGTACTGACCCTAGCAACATCCCTAGCACTTGCTTCAGGCTTTTTCCTAGCATACAAAGTGAAGTAAAAGATCGAACCAGCAATAGTAAAGCCAATCAGAGCCATAGTAGTAGGACTATACGGCAAATTTCTCCTTTGATGCAAAACACCACCAGGGTTATGGCCTGGTGGCCTTTGTGAGTTGTCTGCTCTTGCTTTTCTCACATCTTCTGAGCTCATTTTGTGGGTGTCCGCATTGTTCCTCCAATCTTCATCTCCTGCCATTTTTTAACCTCTTTCTTTATTCTTCTTGTTTTTCACAAATACAAAGTTGGGAATTTTGTAAAATCTGAAGTTGGGATTTGATTATATGGTCTATAACTTGTAGTGTGTGACTTTGTGTAATTGGGGAAGTAGGGAGGGCGGTTCTGCCACCTTCTTTTGAATATTGATGGGTTTTTGGGGTGATGAGATTGGAGTTGGACGTGTCAATTTAGAGAGGATTTTGTGGTGACATGTTACATGCTGATGCATTGGCTTTTGTGGACATCTGTCATATTTGAGGAAATTTAGGTGTATTTCCTTGAAGGTTTAACCGACTGGACTCACCACCATAATATTTTATGTTCCATTAAATGATTATTTTTGTTTTCTTGTAGTAGAGGTTGGTTATATTTGTTCATCTTGAGATTTGGCTAAACATCCTCGCATAATTTTAGGTTTTTGCTAAAATCTAGTTTTTTCTTGTTCTCTACTCAATTTGACAGGACCAGCTCAAACTAAGTTATTATTTCTTTTAAAACGGTTATTCTATCTATTTTTTGTCACGGCAAGTTAATATGGAATTACTCTAAGACACAAATACATCAGCAACCTTCTAGCAAATACTCCCTCCGTCCCAGAAAGTGTGTCGCGTTTCGGGACTTGCAATTATTACCAACAGTGCAAGACTTTTAAATGATTTGCTTTAAGTTCCGGCAATATCCGCTTGACTTTCAATGTATTCATATGTGGTTAAATGATAAAAGGGCTACAAGTTGTGATAAGACACGTGAGACCCAAAAGAATGAAATGTCTCCACACTACTTTAGAGGAAAGTGTCATGCACGAGTGTTATTTGTATTTCACGTGGGAGTCACGAACTATTAAGTGCATGTTGGTACTTGGTCGGTGAGCAGAAATGTGTCACATTGGGCCCACTAAAAGATAAGAAAAGGCTGTCACATTAAAGGGTATGGAGCGGAAATGTGCGAAAGTTTTCATTGCCAATTTTAGCAAATGACAATCATTTTGGGACAGATAAAAAAAAAAAGTATGACACTATCAATGGGATGGAGGGAGTAATTCTTTTATCTTTTGATCCTTTTTTTTTTTACCTTTGTATATTAACCTTCTTGTGCTCCCGAACATTGCCCACCAAAATCATGTATTCTGTTTTTTGATATCTATACAATAATAAAGGGAGGGAGGTAGCAATTGGAATACATATTTTGTGTCATTTTTTAACTTCCAATTTTTTTCTTAAAAATTTGATTTTTATCTTAACCACCTAATCACATTGCTAATATAATCTCCCATAACTCCCTTAAATATTGTAACTATCAAATTAGCTATAATTGGATTAAAGAAAAAATTACTAATAAATTGTAATTTTTTCAATGAAGAATTTATATAAAATTTAATTTTGTAAAAAATAATATTAATATATTCATAAAAATTAATAATTATTTCTAATTTGCACACACATTGGGTGTGCTCTAAGCACTAGTATAAATACTTCTATTCCGATTAAGACTAAGAGTTTTTTCTTAGACTTTTTTTATTGTAAGTGAGAGGTCTCAAATTCGGAATCTCTCACTTACACTTCGTCTCCCATATCACCGAAGCCATCCCGCCCTTGATTAAGTCTAAGAGTTACCTTTGAACAATCTACTCTTTTCTATATTTCAACCATTCTTTTTAATACTTAATTTACTTGTTTTAGTTAAAAACTTCTTGTGAAATTGTAAGCCACAGTCTACTAGTGATTTTTTTTTTAAGCGGATCTTTATAGTACTTTATAGTTTAATCTATGGTACCAATTCCCCTGGTGATGCCTAGAGAAATTTGAGGAAATGTGCAGGGACGCAACCTGTAATTTTAAATTGAGGGGGTGAAACATTGACAGCTAAATACTGACTCATTGTTTTTTTGGATTAAGCATACATGGATAATTTCAATGACAATGCATGCATTCTGTACACCCCACTAGTTGAAACTCTACTTGAACTGACTACCATCATTTCTTGCTCTATTTTCTTCTTTCTTATAAATTCTTATGTTACTTATAAGATAAATCAATTTGTTTCCTTCTATTTCGATTTGAAAAATATTTTTCTGTTCAAATCTTAGTCACTGTGAATGAAAGGAGTGGACAGATCTTAGTACAAGCAAATTGAGAGCATTTGAAGGTATATTGACTATTGATAATGTTTTATTTCTATTTTTCATGTATTTTGGTAGGTGTCGAGCCTGTGCAATAATAAAGGCCTACTCAACGAAAATATAGATTTACATACAGCAGTAAGCAGGGTCGATTACACAGAGACTGGGGAAAATTTGCTCTTTTTCAAGTTAAAGCGGAGTGGGGGGATTTTCAAGATTTAACGACTAGTAAAAAATCACAAAGATAATAAAACATGCAAAAGAGATTGAGAAAGGCAATTAATGGGGAAAACTCTAGCCAATGTTACACTTCAGAGATGGCTCAAGTAATTCATCCTTGATGCAATTATAATTCCAATATTCATTAATAAACAGGTTTTTAACTGTCGAAACGATTTGACAGTCAGTTTCTCCTTACTGTTTCGATAATCAAGATTCGATCATTGACTATTTCCCTAATTTAGGAATAATTCTAGGTACGACCATAGGATTTAATTCCTCAATTACATTAGAAACTAGAGAAACCTTGTTCTAATCAATAAACACGCTACGAGGGTTTATTTAAATTAGATTGTACGTTTCCGCAACACAAACCCAACTATGCTAGTTGCTACCAGGATTAGAGTAGTCAAATAATTACGGATTCAACTATTTCAATTAGCAAATAGATTACATGTATAATTAAATATTGCGCACCTATTCAATCACACACACTAATCATACTCTATAAAGCAAAAAGCGTACAAATATCAAAGAATAGAGGAGATAAATAAAATCAATTAGATCTCACAGTGATAGCTGAACCAAATTCTCGGTGTTTCTTGACTAGAAAAGAAACTTAGTTGCGCATGGACAATTGAAACAATTCACACCAATTTTCCAAAGCCAGCCACATAAGTCTTTGATAAGAGAAATACTAGAGAAACAAAAGATTAAAAGAAAGAGCCCTGCGGCTCCCTTCTAGGTATCAATCATGTGGGATGCCGGCTTCCCCTACTATAAGTACTACCAATTTGGTTTCTTCCTTGGTCAATCGAGACCAGAATGTTAATTGACTAAGGTAACTCTAAGAATAATGCCAATCGTTTCCTAATAAGACATCTAATAAAAAGTGACAGTTTCTTAATCTTCAACCAATACTCCCCGTAGACTCCATCTTGATTTGGAAAACTTGCGCTTGACAATCAACTCCAAGAAAATCAGTCATTTTTAGCACTTTTTACTCCAATACCCTACAATTAATATAAAACAGCAAATATAAATAAAATCCGACAATTAAAATAATATTTGGCTAAAATCAAGGAGAAAATAATTATAAATTTTGTAACAAATTATGACTTATCAATTTCCTCCACACCTAAACCATGCTTGTCCTCAAGCATGAGAACACAAATCAAGCAATCAAATTCAAACAATGGCTATTACTCGAACCATCTATTGCCAAAATACAATTAAAAAATATTGTCAAGTATTAGTGGCAATTTTCAAAAAATATCTTTCTAGTTAGCTTTCAAGATCAAAGATTCTTTCAATTTATGACTAGCTAATCTAAGAATATAAAATATTCAACCAGCATATCAGCAAATGGTTCGACTATTAAAAAAAATCTCAATATTAAAATTCATGGATCAGCGGGCTAACAATTCATTCAAACACTTCCACATTTTTCACTATTAACATGTATTTTTTTTTGTTTTCTAAAATTTTCCCACATTTGATTGTTTTTTTTTCAGGGGGAATACTTAGCCTTTAACCATTTAAGCATTTTGACGCGAGCTCTGACATTTGTCAAATGAAGGAGCCCGATTACTCGGCCCTCATCTCTTAAAAATTACATATTCATAACTATCGTCGTTTTTTGACGCTAAAATCGACACTTGTAGTGAAAACCTCCGGTTATTAGGCAACGATATTAGCAGAGTATAGTCCAATACTATTCATAAATAAGCACCAAATTAAATTAAAAATCACACAAACCCTCTTCATTTCTTAAACGTGGAGAACTAAGATTAATAGTTGAACCAATTTACATAAAAAAATGCTAGACAAATATTTACAATACTTAGAAAAGTTAACCAAAAGTGCAAAAGTCACAAAATCTCAAGTATTTACCAAAGAGATACCCTTAAACTTAACTATGTCATACTTAACACCTTAGAATATAAAATCTTACCAATAGAAAATTTTGAAACATCTAACCATCGTTTATCAAAAACAATCACGAATATGCACAAGTTGTGGCAAAAATTGGATAAAATTCGACAAAGTCAAACAAAAACTTCCAACAAAAATGTCTACACTTGCACTTTTTCAACATATTATCAATATACTACTCTCTCCACACTTAAATATTATATTGTCCCCAATGTAAGAGATAAAGAATAGAATACGAAACAAAAGGGACATTGAAACTTCCCTGAGCACATAATGGAAGGTCTCAAGCAGCTATGACATAGGTGGGAATGGTGGTGTGAAACCAATATGATGGATCTCTACTGCCCCCAAACCAAAATCGGAGATGCCAACAGATAGCGAAAGCGGAGATGGTCATGGGTGGTGGCTAGCGACGGCAGCATGGTATGGTAGTGACGGTGACGAGCAAAAACGGCGCAAGCAGCGGCAATGGCGTGCGAGTGGTGATTGGCAGCCGAGTATATTCGCGGAGAGAGGGAGAGATAACAGCGGCAGCAGGAAAGGAAGAAAAGGGGAGGGAGAAGAGAAAAAAAAAGAAAGAAAAAGAGAAGAAGGAAAAGAATAGGACAACCGTCGTTTAATTGATAGGAAGTAAGAAAGGGCAATTTTATCCTTTTACCCCTTTTCTTTAACCGCTGTGTTAGACGTGGGTAGGTCTAACTGCCCTTGAATCTTCTGACCAACTCTCGGAAATTAAGTTCCTTAAGCGTGACCACATGACATAGGCACGCCTAACTAATGTCGAGTCTTTTGCCGAAATGACGAAAATTCATACTTTAGGCATGACCACCTGGCGTGGGCACGTCTAACTATTGAAGAGTCATTTGCCCGCAAACGAAAGTTGCCTTCCTTAGACATGCCCAATTCGCATGGGCACGTCTTAATGGTAAGAAGCCTGCTAATTATCAATAACGAAAATTTAAGCCACCAAATATGAAAAGTCTAAGAGAAACATATTGAAACACATAATAAATGATAAATAAAAAATAAAAAATTAACAAACAACTAAAAAAATGGATTGGGTTGCCTCCCAATAAGTGTTTTTCTTTAATATCTTTAGTTAGATATTGCCATGTTTATTCACGGAGGATAAAATTGTGTAGTTCGTTTCAGTGTTTCATCTTCTATGTAGTTCTGATATTCCTCGTAAATATAGTAATCGCTGAGCACACGAGATACGGTCTTCCATGGACTAGTAGATGGCAGCAAACAAGTCAACAAGAATCTTAATTCTTCACTCACTCCTTGATAAGGGTTTATTTTACGTATTTTTAAGTGCATTTTATTAGTTGATTTTGGTTTGATTATTTAGTTTTATAACTAAAATAAATAGGTTTTGGTAAAAATATACATTGTTTGGTAAAAGTGGCTATTTTTGCATTTCTATTGATTTTAGTGATAAAAACTTCATTTTTATGCAGGTTTAATGATTCAATCATCAAAGAATATCAAGTGAGGTGAAAAATAGATAATTGGTAATGAATTCAAGTGGTTAAAAGAGAAATGAAGTGAAAAACGTTCAAAGTGAGGAAATGAAATTCAAGACAGTTTTGACACTCTTCGGTATTTCGACTATATCTGGAGCTACACTTATTGGATTGAGGTGATCTTTATACCATTTTAAAGCTAAGAAAGAGCCTACAATTTTTATGAAGATAACGAAATCCAATTCTTCTGTTTTTATGGACAAAAAGTCGGAATACAGAAGCTGCATTCTGTGGTCGAAAATTGAAACAGGGGTTTGACTAGGTGATAGTATTTCAATCATATCTCAGGCTAAAAAGCTCCGATTTGGATGATTCTAGAAGCATTGTAAAGCTAACTCAAAGGGCTACAACTTTTGTGTTTTGTACAAAAGCTAGTTCGCCCTTCATCATAGAGAGAATCGCAGTTGAAACAAGGCCAAGTTGAAAACGCGAGTTGAGAAAACACGAGTTTATGCCGCGTTTTGTGTAGTCGCGTTTTGTAGCCGAAAATCTGCAATTTGCTCAGCCATTTCTCTTGTGTTCATACCACTTTCCAACTATAAGTTGCAAGGGAATTCGGTGCACATGCTTCAGAAGACAAAAGGGCAGACAATATGGCTTATTTTTCAAGTCAAAAACATTAGTTATTGACTATCTTAACAAATTTCAGATTTGGGAATCAAAGGGTGGAAAATTTGACCAGGAAAAAGGAGTTTTGGACCAGCTTTTATGCAAAGACATTGGGGAGGTCAGATCACCATATGTAGGGAGTTTTTCATCTGGTAACATTTTCTCTCTAGCTAGAAGTTCTTGAAGAAGCAATTGGAGATTCATCTTGTACAAGAACATAGCAGAAATTTGAGGGTTTCACCATTAATTGGCTAAGCTTTTGTTTTATCTTTCTTGTAATTGTACTTTATGATATTTTGTATTAATAAACTTATGAGTTTGATTTTTATTTCATTCATGAGTAGCTAATTTTCTTTATCTAGGGAGTAGATGAAACTTACGGCTAAATAATATGAATTGAATGTGATTTACACTTGTTATATATTGTATTAACTTGTCTATTTGTGCAGTTGTAATTACTTGTTGTTGTTTGATCACCAATAGCATGTTCATAGTTGTTATTAGTCAATGAGAATTGATAGTAACAATAGAAAAACATGAGTAGAGCTTGAGTTGTATGTTCATAAAAATAGATGTACACTTAAGTGAATTTTCCAGCATTTCATGAAGAAAAACATAGTAGAACTAGTATTTCACCATGAAAATAGGGAAAACTAAATTGCTTTAGACCATTTCATCATGAGAATGAGATTTGGTAATATTGAAAATGAATCCCTGGTTAAACAAGAAAAATAACAAGAGGTAAATCTATTCATTTGTGTTGTTTATGCCATAAGTAGAATCTACATCCCTAAATTCAATCTTTAGTGAAATTTCTCCATTTGCATTTAACACTGATTAAACCAGATTTGTAGACAATAGCATTATAATTTTCTTACTCAGATTTATTGTAAGTCTAAATAATAGAGAAAAATAAGGGTCTAATACTTGTTTAATTTGCTCCTCGTGGGATCGACCTGATACATACCCTACGTTACGATTTCAGCCTGTACACTTGCAGTCAACGGGTATAAAATCGGATTTAAACTTGCATTGATATAAAAATCCCGTCAAGTTTTTGGCGCCGCTGCCGGGGAGCGGCAATATTAGGGCCTAATCATCTCTATTAATTTAGATATTTCCATTATTTTTATTCAAGTTGTTTATAGCTGATTTTAATAATTAAAACTGCAAAAATTTCTCTTATTTTTATTTGTAGTGTATGCACCGATCAAATCGAGAAGTTGCACTTTTCGATTCTGAAATTGAGAGGACACTACGGAGACAAAGGAGAAATACATCACATCAAGAGGAACAAGAGGTTTGGTAGCCAATAGAGGAAATCTTGATAGAGTTATCATTTGAGGAAAAAATGGCGGAAAATGAACCAAATAGGCGAATTCTACGAAATTTTGCTTTACCGGAAACACAAGGTTCTCAAACTAGCATTGCAAGGCCAACGGTAAATGATAATAATTTTGAGATTAAACCATCACTAATTCAAATGGTACAACAATCTCAATATGGAGGTAATGCCACCAAAGATCCAAATTCTCACTTGTCAACATTTCTTGAAATCTATGACACAATTAAGTTTAATGGTGTTAGTGATGATGCAATTAAATTTCGATTGTTTCCATTTTCACTAAGGGACAAGGTCAAGGTCTGATTACAATCTCATCCACCGAACACTTTTATAACTTGGGCTGAATTAGCTAAGCATTTTCTTAATAAATTCTTTCCACCTGAAAAAACTGTTAAACTTAGAATAGATATAACTAGTTTCTCTCAACAGGAAGGAGAGACATTGTATGAAATTTGGGAGTGTTATCGGGAACTGTAAAGAAGATGTTCTCATCATGGTTTACCAGATTGGCTAGTAGTCCAAATATTTTACAATGGTCTCACCTATCCAACAAAGACGCATGCAGATGCGGCAGCGGGAGGAGCATTGATGGGAAAGACAGTTGAGGAAACTCAACAATTGATTGAAGAAATGGCTGCTAACAACTACCAATAGGCCAACGAACGAGGTAATACAAGGAGAACCGCAGGTATGTTTGAAGTAAATACCTTGAATATGTTAAGTGTAAAAATGGATAATATGGTTAAGATACTTAATAGGGACATTGGTTCTAACTCTAATCAAGGAGTAGTTGTTGCATGTTGTACTACTTGCGGCGGAGATCATGATGATTCTATGTGTTCTAACAGCGAACAGATTCAATACCTCAACAATTACAACCGTCCACTCGAAAATAATCCATACTATAATACCTACAATCTAGAATGGCGTAATCACCCAAATTTTGGATGGAAGGATCAAGCGAACCAACAAAGACCAAGTAATCCACCGAATTTTCAACCAAAATAACCATTTCCGGAGTCCAAACCAGTTTGGAAATTGGCAATTGAGAAGCTGGCAAATGTATCAAATGATAAAATTGAAAAGTTAGCCAGTGCCACTACTCAACGGTTTGAAAGAATTGAGGGACGGATGGACCAACTCACCAATATGTACAGGAATGTTGAGATTCAATTAGAGCAATTAGCAAATGCGGTTAACAATCGCAACCAAGGGGATTTACCTAGTAAGACTGAGGTGAACCCAAGGGAGCATGTGAAGGCTATAACACTCCGTAGTGGTAAGGAAGTAGGTGAGCCGCCTGTAGTTGAATGTGAGAGAGAATGTGAAAGAAGAGAGAACAAGCAGTTGAGTGAGTTAGAAGAGGATAGTAAGAAAATTAAAGGGAAAGAAAAGGTGGAAGAAAATGAGCCACAAATTGGAGATACAACACCAATTCCACCGTTGTCATTTCCACAAAAATTGAATCCTTCAAGAAATGACAAAGAATTTGAAAAGTTTGTCAACATTTTTAAATAATTACATATTAACATTTCTTTTGTTGATGCTATTTTGCAGATTCCTTCATACGCAAAGTTTCTCAAGGAGATAATGACTAAGAAAAGGAGGTTAGTGGATAGTGAGACAATTGTATTAACGGAAGAATGTAGTGCCATCATACAAAATAAATTGCCACCAAAGTTGAAAGATGCAGAGAGTTTCACAGTTCCTTGCACTATTAGTAATGTAGAATTCTGTAAAGCACTTTGTGACCTTGGTACAAGTGTGTCATTGATTCCTTTAACTGTGACTAGGCAATTGGGGTTGAAAGAGTTAAAGCATACTAACATTTTCTTGCAATTGGCTGACAAGTCTATTAGACATTCGATGAGCATATTGGAGAATGTGCTCATTAAAGTACAGAAATTCATTATTCCTGTTGATTTTGTTATTTTAGATATGGAGGAGGATGTCAATGTACCTATTATACTTGGTAGACCATTTTTGGCCACCGCAGGTACAATAATAGATGTCAAACATGGTAAGTTCAAGTTCCAAATCGGTGAAGAGGAAGTGGAGTTTGATTTGAGTAAAGTGGAGAAATATCTCTCTTTTACTGATCATGTTTATTTCGTTGATATATGTGATGAATTGACATTAGAGATGAGTCAAGTTAATCTTGATAATGATTATCTTGAACTTTGTCTTAATGGTATAGGTATACAAGAGGAACAAGTTGAAGAAATGACTGAATTTTTGCAGGCACAGGTTTCTTACAAAAGGAAAAATGCATATGAGGAGTTAGAACTGAACAAAGAGCTACCTCCACCACCATGTGAGCAAGCACCACAGCTTGAGTTTAAACCATTGCCTAGGCACCTTAAATATGCGTTTCTTGGTGAAAAAGAGATATTGCCGGTAATCGTCAATGCAGCATTAGATGAGGAACAACTAGGCAAGCTATTATGTGTTTTGAGGAAGCATTTGAAGGCTATAGGATGGACAATTTTTTATATCAAAGGAATTAGTCCAATTATTTGTATGCACAGAATTTTATTGGAAGAAAATTCTAAGCCAGTGGTTGAAACTCAAAGAAAGTTAAATCCAAACATGAAAAAAGTGGTAAGAGTAGAAATTCTTAAATGGCTGGATGCAGGTATAATTCTTCCAATTTCTGATAGTGTTTGAATTTCTCCTATACATGTAGTGCCAAAAAAAGGGGGGATAACCATAGTACATGGTAAAAATGATGAAATGATTCCTTCTAGAGTTGTGGTTGGGTGGCGAGTCTGTATTGAGTATAAAAAACTGAATGTAGCTACTAGAAAGGATCATTTCCCTCTTCCTTTTCTTGATCAAATGGTAGAAAGATTGGCTGGATATAAATTTTATTGTTTCTTGGATGATTTTTCAGGATGCAATCAAATAGTCATTGCATCGGAAGATCAAAAGAAAACTACATTCACTTGTCCTTACGGCACCTTTTTATTTCGAAGGATGTCTTTTGGATTGTGCAATGCACCGGCTGCCTTCCAACGATGCATGATGGTAATTTTCTTTGATTTTAATGAGAAAATTATGGAAATCTTCATGGATGATTTTTCTGTATTTGGATCTGCTTATGATGATTGTCTTAACAATTTAGATCTAATTTTGCAGAGATGTGAAGAAACAAACTTTGTACTCAATTGGGAAATGTCATTTCATGGTTTGTAAGGGTATTGTGCTAGGTCACAAAATTTCTTCAGAAGGTATTGAGATTGATCAAGCCAAAATAGAGGTTATTGAGAGAATGCCTCCACGTACCAATGTGAAAGGCATTCGAAACTTTCTTGGACACGTGGGATTTTATCGGCGGTTTATTAAGGATTTCTCCAAGATTGCTAAACCTTTATGTGAATTACTTGCAAAAGATGTTCCTTTTCATTTTAATGATGAGTGTTTACTTGCTTTTAATAGGTTGAAAAAGGAACTTGTCTCTGCACCCATAATAGCATCACCGGACTGGAACGTGTCATTCGAATTAATGTGTGATACAAGTGATTTTGCAGTTGGGGCTGTTTTTGGGCAAAAACATGATAAGCGACTTCATGTCATTTATTATGCAAGTAAAATGTTAAATGAAATCCAAGTCAACTATGCAACAACAGAGAAGGAGTTGCTAGCAATGATATTTGCATTGGATAAGTTTAGATCGTACTTAGTAGGATTTAAAGTTATCATTTATACTGACCATGCAGCACTCAAATATTTGTTAAATAAGAAAGATGCAAAACCTCGACTAATTCGATGAATTTTGTTATTGCAGGAATTTGATTTAGAGATCAAAGATAAAAAATGATCCTAGAATTTAGTCGCTGATCATCTTTCTAGACTGGAAAACATACCTCAAGAAGACCATTCAACCATTAAAAAAGAATTTTCAGATGAGTTTTTAATGGCAATTTATAAGTCACCATGGTATGCTGATCTAGTTAATTTTGTAGTTAGTGGAGTGATACCAAGTGATTTGAATTCTCATCAAAGAAAAAAGTTCTTAAATGATATTAAACATTACTTTTGGGAGGAACCATTCTTTTACAAACATTGTGTAGATGGAATAATTAGAAGATGTGTTCCGGAAGACGAGGTACATAGTATATTAATGCATTGTCATACACTTGAAACAGGAGGTCATTTTAGCACAACTAAAATCGTTGTAAAAATATGGCAATCTGGATTTTATTGGCCTACTATGTACCAAGATGCTAGAAATTGGGTTAAAAATTGTGATCAATGCCAAAAAACCGGTAATATCTCAAGAAAGAATGAAATGCCTTTGACTACGTATTTGGAAGTTGAGTTATTTGATGTTTGCGGCATTGATTTTATGGGACCATTTCCTAGTTCATATAATAATAAGTATATCCTTTTAGCAGTTGATTATGTCTCTAAATGGGTAGAGGCCATTTCTTCACAAACTAATGATGCTAAAGTTGTGCTTAAGTTCCTTAAACGGAACATATTTTGCAGGTTTGGAGTCCCAAAGGCAATAATAAGCAACGAAAATAAGCATTTTTGTAAAAAAATTATTGACACTTTGTTGCTTAAATATGGATGCAGGCATAAAAAGTCACTCCCTTATCATCCTCAAGCCAATGGTCAAGCAGAGTTGGCCAACCGAGAAATTAAAAGCATTTTGGAGAAAACGGTCAATCGATCGAGAAAGAATTGGTCGAACAAGCTTGGAGATGCTTTGTGGACATATAGAACGGCGTTTAAAACACTATTGGGAATGTCTCCATATAAGCTTGTTTATGGAAAATCGTATCATTTACCTATAGAAATAGAACATAAACCTTATTGGACAGTTAAAACTATTAATTTTGATTTTAAATCTGCAGGTGAAAAGAGAATTCTTGAGTTAAGCGAATTGGAGGAATTGCGGTTAACGTCGTATGAGAATGCTAAGATTTACAAAGAAAAAGTGAAATTTTGGCATGATAAACACATTCTTCCTAACCATTTTGAAGAAGGGCAAAAGGTGTTATTGTTTAACTCAAGCCTTAAATTATTCCCTGGAAAGCTTAAATCTCGATGGTCCGGGCCATTTGAAGCGGTTCGCATGTTTCCTTATGGAGCAGTGAAAATGAAAGGAGAAAATGGTGCCCCATTCAAAGTAAATGGTCAAAAATTGAAACTCTATTTGGTCGGAGAAAAGGTTCCTAAAGGAGTAATTTACTCCTTAGGAAATGCAATGGAGAGTTAAAGAAGTTATAGGAGAGTCGAGCCAATGACTATAAACAAAAGCGTTTGTTGGGAGGCAATCCAATAATAATAGTGTATTAGTGTGTTTTTATGTGTTTCTTACATTATGGTGTGATTTAATTGACTAATTAGATGTATTTCACTTGTTTGAAGGAGGTACGGGAGTTTCATCATCCATCTTGGAAGTACAATTGAAGAGCAAGTGTAAAAAGGGAGGTTTTCTTATCAAATTGTGTTTTAAAGTGCTTAAAATCCCCATATATATATACATTGTGCATTTCAAGTATATTCAAGTGAGTTTTGGTGATAACATGGTTATAAATGCTCATGGACTCATTTGGTGTGCATTTAATGCCCAAAAATGCCATTTTGGTGTAAGAGTGCAAAAATGATTAAAGAATCTCACCCCTCGATTTTCAATAAAGATGTATTTGATATGTTTTGAGAGGTTGGATATTGTGTTTACGGTATATTACATGTGTGTGGGAGGTTGAAATTTATAAAAAGTTTGTCCAATGTGTAATTTAGAATTGGCTGGAAAAGGGAGAAAAAGTTTGAAAATTTGCAGTTTCTGTAATTAGTGTAGTGAAAGCCAGATCCGAGCTCGGATCCAATTCAGCCCAGAAGGATCCGACCTCGAATCCATAAGATGCGAGCTCGGATCCAATTGAACTCAGATGGATCCGAGGGCTCGTCTGTGTTTCTGGTGAGACGGATCCGAGCCCTGTCGGATCCGAGGACCTCCAGAACCGATCCGAGCTCTGATCGGTTCGCGGATATAGCAGAAACGAAGCCTCGTTTCTGCACTTTTCAAAATTTTTCATCCCTCTTTTCACCGAAACCTAGCCCTCTCTTTCTAATCTTCCCTTTTAACCATCAATTCTCCAATCTTTTACCATAAACACCTCCCCAACCCTTGTATGATCAGAAACCCCAAGCTATTTCAACGCAAAACATCATCAAAAGTGGATTTTGATCCTAAAAAGGGAATTTTGGGCCGCACGGAAATTCTTCAATTTCTGGGTGATTTTCGTTTGTTTTCTTCCTCATTTTAGCAACATCATCATCCCCTATCATTACTCTACGCATTTGAGGTAACAAATTGCAACTTTCTTTGAGATTTTATAGTTCCCAATTTTACATTTTTTTTAGTTTTTGGGAATATTGTGATAAATGCATATTTGTTGGAATTTCTTGATACAATTGTGCTACATTATACTAAAATAAGTTGTTACAACAATTGTTATGCTTAGTATTGAGTGAATTGCAGATTTGGTGATATGTTTGAAAAAAAAAATAAAAAAGAAAAAAAAAGTTCAATTAAATAAGAAGTAGTTATTCAATAAGTTGAATTTGTTTTAATAGTGGTGGTGCTTATCTTTATACCATTTACTCGACCCCATTTGATAAAGAAACAAATTGGTATGAAGTCCATGGATATAAATGCTACGTGGATGAATTTGAATGATATGTTAAGTATGCTGAGAATTTTGGACATGTGCTCTTGGATAGATAATTTTAAGTAACATTGATGTTGCAATTGAGCTTGAGAAGTAGTTAACTAGGCTATGTACTTGAATTTGTCAACTTTTGGCAGGGAGTTTAGCCCTTTTATAAGGGGAAACTCTGCCGAAATTTTCTTAAATTTCTACTTAACATATGAGAGCAAGTTTATATTATTTCTAATAAATATTCATTTTCGTTTTGATTTAGGCATGATGGTTCGCACAAGAAGGGCTATTATTCATACATCTTCGCCGTCTTCGAGTGAAGAACATACACCTTCGCCGTCTTCGAGTGAAGAACATACACCTTCCTTGCATGAGGAGTCGCCAGTGGAGGAGTCTCCTTCACCACAGTCCCTACCTCGTTCTCGCCGGAAGACTGTGTCTACTAGCTGCGAAGAGCCGCTTCCAGATTATGATACCACGCGATTCACCTCACTCGAGAATCAACAGTGGTATGAGGCCGGTCTAGACAAGGAGATCATTATTGAAAAATATTTGGCACAGGAGGTGGATGACCACTATAAGATCTCCACGGCATTCAAGGGACTCGGATAGGAGAATATACTACAGTTGCCTAAGCATTACTATCCTAATATGGTCCGGGAGTTCTACGCCAATGTAGAAAACAAACAGAGCCACAGTGGCAATCTCATCGTCTCGTGGGTTTGAGGCAAGAGAGTGGCTCTCAATCGGGATACACTGAGACACTTCGTCCAAGTCAAAGACGAAGGAGTTGATGTCAAGTTAACCAAGGAGTTCAAGACACGTGACCCTTGGCAAGTGGGAGAAGCGGTAGCATGCTTAAAGGTGCAATACCGTGAGCGAGGAAGTTCAAAGAAGCTCACCGTATATGCCAACTCCTTCGAGCCTAGGTACCACTTGATCTTCTACCTTTTGGCCTTCAATGTGGTACCAAAAAGAAGTGAAAAACGGGAGCTCTGCAACAGTGATCTCTACTTCCTAGATAAGATGATGCATGGTTTGGGTGGGCAGTTGACTGGTATTCCCCTACCCAGCATCATCATCAACTATATGCGGACTACAGCTCGCATGAGGGCCGACGAGACCTGTTTCGGGTTTCCTCGACTGCTATCCCTCATTTTTGAGAAGTTCAAGGTTCCTCTTAGAACCGAGCGGGCTATTGTCACTAGGTCCGCCGACGAGGTCAGTGCCTCGATACTCAAATCTTTGAGTATCCCTACGGATTTTGGAGCTACTTTGATTCAGGACACCGGTGAAGTTTCAACTTCCACTCAACCTCCGCCTCACACTGAACCTCAATCGGAAGCTCAAGAGATGGAGGCACAGCAGACTCTTCCTCCTCCCGTTCCGCGACCACCTCCTCCACTGCGCTCCAAGTGGCAAGAGCTCATCAATGCCATTTGCCGTATGGAGACACGAGTCATCGAGCGCATTGACCAGACAGAGCGGATGATGACTGAGCGACTCGACCGATATGATCGTCGTCTTCGTGCGATCGAGGATCATTTCCATATCTGCCGGCCCCCTACTCCGACACCTCAGCAGGAGGAGTGCCACATTGGTACATCACATGGTCCTCATGGAGCCGAGGAGGCCGTAGACCCTCGTTTCGAGCAGCCACGACGCTCTTTAGTCGATTGGATCTTTTATTTCTTTATTTTTCTTTTTCTTCTGTTAAGATAAACTTTGTAGATTTTATTTTTCTTTTATTTTTGAATCATCTTGTGCTACTTATGTTTCTTCGTACTTTTTGTTTCACTTTGACCAGAATTGGAATGATCGTGAGGATTAAGGGCTTCAAATTGCATCACCACCTATTTGAGGGAAGTTTCAGTTTCTTTAACCTTCCTCTATAATGAGGACATTGTAGATCTTAAGTGTGGGGGAGGGATTACTTTATCTTATGGATGATTGTGTCTTGAAGTGCATGATTTTAGTTGTTTATGGTTTAGAAATGTTGGAATTATATTTGAAAATATTGTCATGAGGATAATTTTCGTGAAATTGAGGTTGTTGACAGGGAGTTTTGTCCATTTTTTTGGGGAAAGTCTGTCAAAATTTTTCTAAAATATTTTTCAATATTTCATTGCAATTCTTTCAATTAAATGGCCAAAATGTTCAAATTTTAAGTGTCTAATTCTTCCATTGGATAAAATATTATATGTATTTTGGAAAAGTTTAGTCCTTATTTGGCTTGGAATGAATTATTATGCAATTAGGATTTTTATATTTTAGAAAGTATATTTGGTTAAATAAGAAAAATTATGTTTAGAATTTTGCATGATTAATGATATTTCTCATTTTTACTTAATTTTATAAGTAAGTGATTGATATAGTTAAGACAATGCCAAATTCTTCCTTTAATTATGTTAGAGGGAAAAGAAATTATATGTTAAAAAAAATTTAAAAAAAAAAAAGAAAAAAAGAGAAAAATATATATATATTATCAATTTGCTACTTCAATGATTCACATACTGAGTAACCGGGGGTTGGTATTTACAAATGTCAACATTCGCGTAAAAAAGTATTGGAATTAAGAGTATGCTTAGCAATTTGAATAAGTGAAATGTTGAGTAACTGGAAATTTTCACCTAAAAGTGTTGATTTTCGCGTAAAAAGGCATTTTCACTATTTAAATAAAATGAAATGTGAATAAATCCCTCTAAATTGTTAAGTTTTGGGATGAGGAAGGCCATAAAATTGACTATGTGATTTACTTATTTGTGGAATTATGATAGAATGAGAGATTGAGTTGAATTTGTTGAAATTAAGGCATAATTATTTTTATTTAATTGAATATTATGATTCAATGTAATCTGAGAAATGGCATAATGATTGGTTTCTAGGTTTTTGAGGAATTAAATCTAACAAAAGTATGTATATTGTTTTATCTATTGAATCATTGAAGTAAGTTTTGTGCGAATTGCTTGAGGATAAGCAATGATTCAAGTGTGGGGGAATTTGATAAGTAAATATTTAACGTACATTTTGTACAAATTTGGCATGAACTTTTGGTATGTTTTGAGAAGATTAAAACCATATTTGAACTCTGTTGGTAATAATTGCTTAAATATTGTTTAAGTGTTCAAAACTTGATAAATGAGTGGATTAATGCGTTAATTTTGTGAAATTGTGAAGGTTATTGATGTATGAAATTCATGCACGAGCTGAAAGAAATGTAAGGATCGTCCAGAGGACAAAGTACAAAAGAAATTGGGTGAAAAAATGAAGGAAAAAGGAAAGAAGTGAAAAACTGGAAATTCAATGGCACGGATCCGAGCTCGGATCCGTGAGAGCAAAGAGGAATCTGAGCCCTCGTCTGTACTTCTGGAGGAGTGTATCCGAGGTCAGATGATCCGACCTCGGATCCGTCATTGGAAGTCCTCGGATCCTGAAGATCCGAGCTCGGATCCATTTTCACCCCTCGGATCTGCTTCTCTCTCCTGCAAGTGGCACAGCCGTTCTTTCTCACTTTTCACACAACTTCTCTACTATTTGGATTGAGTGAATTCGGTGGCACATGCTTCTGCAACAAAAAGGAAGACAAAATGAGTTATTGACAAGTCAAAACAATATATCTTTTGACTTCCTTTACAAAATCTAAGTGGTTGAAATCATGAAGGAGAAAAAAAATGCCTTTCTACCACCTTTTATGCAGAGACACAAGGGAGAAGCAGGGGATAACCACACGTAGCTAGTTTTCCTTCTTGTAACATTTTCTCTCTAGCTAGGAGTCCTTGGAGAAGCATTTTGAAGTTTTTACTTGTAATCATCTTGTACAAGAACATAGCAGAAATTGGAGGGCTTCATCATCAATTGGCTAAGCTTTCTTTTATCTTTCTTGTACTTGTACTTTATGATGTTTTGCATTAATAAACTGTGAGTTTGATTGTTAAATCATTCATGAGTAGCTAAACTTCTTTATTTAGGGAGTAGATGAAACTTATGGCTAAATAATACTAATTGAATGTGATTTACACTTGTTATATCTTGTATTAACTTGTCTACTTATGTAGCTGTGATTACTTGTTATTGATTGATCACCAATAGCATGTTTATAGTTGTTATTGTTCAATGAGAATTGGTAGTAACAATGGAAACACACGAGTAGAGTTTAAGTTGTATGTTCATGAAAATAGAGATACACTTAGGTGGATTATTTAGCATTTCATGAAATAAAACAGAGTAGTAGTAGTATTTCACCATGAAAATAGGGAAAACTATATTGCTCTAGGCCATTTCATCATGAAAATGAGACTTGGTAATTTTGGAAATGAATCCCTAATTAAACAAGAATAATAACAAGAGATAAATCCATTCATTTGTGTTGTTTATGCCATAAATGGAATCTACATCCCTAGATTCTTCCTTGAGTGAAACTTCTCCCTTTGCATTTAGCATTTGTTAAATTATATCTGTATATCAAATTTGTAGATTATAGCAATATACTTTCTCTGCTCAAATTTATTGTGAGTCTAAATAATAGAGAAAAATAAGGGCTTAGTACTTGTTTAATTTGCTCCTCGTGGGATCGACCCGATACATACCCTACATTACAATTTTGGCATGTATACTTACAGTCAACGGGTATAAAATCGGATTTAAACTTGCATTGATATAAAAATCCCGTCAAAATGATCAAGAGTTGCAATGTTTCTCCACTAATTTATGACTTTCCTTGAATTATGTTGGACAAAAATGCTCCTCAACATCAATGCAATTGTTCAAACAATTTTTGAATGTTTAGACACCATTTGGATGGCAATTAATTGTCAAAAATATGAAAATATGCTAGATAAACTTGAACAACTTCTGATCATTATAGGTATCGGTCAATGATGGATCTTATGTCAGATCTTAAGATGGGCTCCCATCATGCAAATGATCAAATTTTAAAAAATGTTTAACAAAAATTGATGTCAATTTCACAAAAACGAAAAGATCGTAGAGAAAGAAGGCTGGCTCCAACCACACATTATTGTCCAAGGAATTTCCTTCAGCAATGCGCCCCCCCCCCACCCCCCAAGGTTTGACTTTGAAGGCAAACATCAAGAAGATGATGGAAATCACGTTCTGTTTTCATATGGGGATATAATCAAGAAACCCCAGTTGAAGAGACTGAGATCACCCAATGAAGAAAATAGTACTGATCATCAAGAAAAAGAGATGCCACGTTCAAAGCCTAGATATCCTGATGGACCGTCAACATCAATTATCAGTACTATTCCAGAGAAACAGAAGAACAGAATTTTGGAAGTTGGGGGTCAGAGGAAAGCATTGTATTTGTGTTTCAGAAGGTGTTAACACAGATTGATGTGAACACGCATTTGAGCAGGCTGCTGGTGCCATTTGAGCAGATCATGAATGGGTTTCTGACTTTTCACGATCCTAAAGTTTGAAATTGATGCCATTTTTGTTGATCCATCCCTTGATGAAGGCAGAATGAACCTGGGACAATGGGAGATGGGTAAAAAAAAAACGGTAATATAAGTCACAAACTTAGACACTCACTGGCAGTGCACCTGTGGGCATTTAGGAGGGATTTACAGCTTGGATTTGCCTTAATTTTAGTTTGATGAAGATTTGTTTATTTCTAAATTTGCACTTAGGCTAATTGTTCATTAGAGTCTTGTGAATTAAGGATATTTAGTTTGTTAGAGTACTGTCTATTAGTCTTCGTTCACTCATTTTAATTAAACATATTAATTCTTGCTTTTGTATTGGTCAAAGAATGTTAATTTCATTTGTCAAGAGTTTGAACAAAATTGATGCAAGTGAAGTATATAATCAATAGTTTGATATTTGGTTCTTAGCACTTTTAAATTGGTTGTTTTGGCCTTGCTTTCGTCACTGTTCTTAAATAGAGCTCAGTATAGTAATCCCCCTGCAAGTATAGTTATGTTGCCCTTTGCCCCCAAGATTAAAGGTCGAGCATTATTGGTCAGCTCCCCTTTAGCATACAAAGCATATACTCCTACTTTTATTCTTTTATTTTTTTGTCTTGCTTTCTACAATCTCCTATCATTTAACATGTTTACAATAATTCTTTTAACGGTTGCTCAATCTTCTATTTCTTGCACTATTTATTTTGTCAGCCTTTATATTGCAATTTCTATTAAAAATTTTTGCCCCAGCGAAAGAAGAGGGAGTTAGCTCTAAGTTCCATTGATTAAACAAGAAATGGTAGATAGAAGGGGATAAAAACCAAAACCTTCTTTAAAATACAAGAGTAGATCTATTTCAACTAAATTTCAAAAAAGGGAATCCTAATCTGTCAGTACTCTTAAAAAAAAATTCTGCCAGTACTCTCTGGCCTCCAAAAATACACATAAGATCCTCAGTACAACTTTTTTAAATAGTAACTCAGTTTTACTTCTATATTTATGCTAAGTGTCCTGTTTATTTAACTTGTCATGTAGTATTTATTTAAATTTTTTCCACTCTCACCTGATAAGTGAGATTGTTACTAAATTTGACACTAAATAGTGACATCGATTATAATCCTATGGATGCTTTCAGTCAACAATAGACCCATAGCATGATTGCAGGCCTGTTGGTTTGTCGTGGGCAATGAGAAACAGAAACAGATTTAGGCCTTAGAATAACTAATATTGGCTGTAATATTACCGGTTTCTCTTTTTGTTTGATTTTGTTTACCAAGGATCTTCTTCAAAGGCAAAAAAAGATGTCAAGAGCGCTCTGCGAAATCTAAAAAACTTCAAAGGAGGTTTTTGAAATTATCTTTTGCCATATGGGGTTACGTGCCAAATATACACATACTGACACGTGCTTCTATACCAGTTTTAGAAAAAAAAAAAAAAAAGAAGAAGAAGAAGAAGAGCAATTTAGGTGCATTAAAATACTTTTTCATTTTAAGCCTAGAAGATTTTAAGTTTATTTTAGGCCAAATTATTTAAGTTATAAAGTAAAAAATTGTTTCCGATGTTGGGGTTCTGCTTTCATCTGAATTGACACAGCAACATTGAGTTATTCTATTTGCACAAGAGTGCAGATAAAACTTTTATTTGAACTCTATAATTCAAATTATAAACCGCCTACTGGTTATGAAGTTCAAATGTTTACCTAAAACATTGGATTAATTCTCATTTCGACTCGCATGAGGTCCTCAGTGTCACTTTCCCGTCACAATTCAATACCAACTTCTATATTTATACCAAGTGTTCCATTATTTAAGTTGTCATGAACTGTTTATTTAAGTTTTCTTTATCCTCACATGATAAATAGAATTTGGCATCGGATAGTAGCACAGAACATCCCAATTACATTTCAACTACCTATTGGTCCTTCCTCAACCCCTTGTACAATTGCCTCAACAATAATTATGCGTACTTTGTTCCACTCATGTGAAACTGCAAAACTGCGAGCATTTTCCGCTTGAAAATTAAATTGCTTGGCTATGAAATGAGGAACTTAAACAAAACCAGTATCCAATTCCATCCAAATCAAATAAACCATTTCCAAATAGGAAGACAAAATAAAATACAAAAAAGAAGGAAGGGCCCCTTAGAGTCCTCATTCATTGCTAAGTGCAAATTTGAATCTTCATGTGAAACTGCAAAACTGCGAGCATTTTCCGCTTGAAAATTAAATTGCTTGGCTATGAAATGAGGAACTTATACAAAACCAGTATCCAACTCCATCCAAATCAAATAAACCATTTCCAAATAGGAAGACAAAATAAAATACAAAAAAGAAGGAAGGGCCCCTTAGAGTCCTCATTCATTGCTAAGTGCAAATTTGAATCTTGGACGTGATAGTTGGGGGTAGGAAAAGTATGAAAAGGGGTACATGGATTAAAAAGAATACAAAAGAAGGGTAAAGTTAATTCTAGAAATTGCACAAAAAATATGTAGTTGAAAAAGCAGCCACAATTATATTGAGTGATCTACTAATAACTACACTGTGTCAGCTTATAGTGTCACCACAAATTACAATTAGTTCACTAATAACATGTCGAGGACTTGCTTTGACATACGATTAGTAATGGTATAATTTTTTAAATCTTGGATATAACACAATTTACATTAAGTGAACGTACAACATATGCACTGCATGGACTAATTTTGATGCTAGAATGAAGTTCAAACATATTTTGGGTTTTTTTTTTTGCCATCTGCACTTAATTGCTGAGTAGCATGAGATTTGTTTGTGGCTACAATGTATGCAGGCATAAGATGCAAAAGTGTTGCATCTTATATTCACTCTGGCTCCTCCTAACACTTTTGCAAGTTTATTCATTTCCATCCTAACTTGGGTACTCTAGACCTCTTAACTTTAGTGAGGTGTACATGATTATTTTCACCTTTAAAACTATATGATCTTTATATGAAAGAGTGATAGACTTCTTTGGAAAAAGTAGAATTTACAAGTAAAATTACCCCATGAAAACAAAACTATACCGGGGTAGTGCAGCAATAAAAAAAAACCCATAAGGGAAACACATTAATTTAGCTTACTAACTATTATTTTCATCAAGACATTGGAGTACATTAAAACATTTCATCTGGCTTCGTTACGAAAAGTGATCTCCATCATTTTAACACTTTAATCCATACTACGGTCTTTTTTTTTTCGGGATAACTTTTGAAACTATATGAGGCCTATTTGAAAAAGTGATAGATTAATCAAGGAGATAAAGTAAAATTTACCAATAAAAATACCTAATAAAAGTCCCGTTTGATCCTTATTCAATACACCATTGAAATGGTTTCTTTTGGAAATTTCAAAGATAACTTGAAAGAATTACCCGAAAGATCTTATTTATAAAATTCAAATTAAAAGAACAATTTTATGGGCATCAAAAGAGACAGTGTTGCATGGAATATTGAACACTGCGGAGTATGTCCAAAACAGAGTTACACGAGTTTACCATTATTTCTGAACATTATTTTAACTGTCTTTATTTTGCAGTAAACTTAGGTAGAATCCACTTTCTTCCCGTAAGATGCTAAGCATAAAAAGCTCAAGACTGCAAATGATTTCTATTATCCAAATTACATTTTGTCCCATTTTAACCGCCTTACACAACCCATACTTGTATAAAATCCACCTCTTCATTCCTTTTGCGATTCCATGAGCTTTTGTTTCTTCATTTTTTTCCTTTCACTATAAAAAATTATATACATACCGTCGCAATAATTCATCATAGAGACTTTAAAGTACAATTGCTGAACCATTTTTTTTTCACTTCCAAGCATGGTTCGAAGTCTCGGCCGAGTCGTCATTGTCTCGGTCTTTATCGATACGATACCATGACGAAACGATACCGAGATACTTGACTCGCTGAGAAATCGGCCGAGACGTCACCGCGACGGATTGACTCGGCCGAGTCACACCGAGTCACTCCGAGTTATCCCGAGTCAAGACGAGAAATCGGCCGAATTACACCGTGACGGATTGACTTGGCCATTTTTTTTGCTATTTTTTATTATTTTTGTTTAGCATACTTTTTTTATATTATTAATAATTTTTAGAATATTAAATATTTTAAAATTTGCGTCTCACCGAGACCGCGACCGATATGCCGAAACCGATGTGGAACGTTCCGTGCCGCGACCGTGACCGCGACCATGACTTTGAACCATGCTTCCAAGATGTTCTAGTCTTTTCATTTTTTCTTTGGATATCAACAGTTCAGGAATCCCCTGTAGTCAGTAGAATTGGTGATTGATCTTCAAGAAGACCTTGAAGAATTTGAGCAGAAAAAAGAGAGGAACAACAGAGATAGAGATGGATGCAAGGGGTAGAAAGAGAAAAGTGAATGATCCTGAAGCTGGCGACAGAATTCTTGATCCCAATGCACCAGCACCACCAGCACCGGTACAAATCCCTCCGAACTTCAAAACGGCCATCACAAACTTGGGAGGTTCAGAGCCAGTGTTATTGGCGGAATTGATGCGGAAGTGGGTGCAATTTGTATCCAACCAGCAATGGCTAAATCTGAGATAAGCATCTCAAAACATGACAATTTCAACTATGCATTGAGTGGTTGGAAAGACCTTGTCGAGACTTACAGGCTGATTCTGACTACAGCAACCCAGATGCAATTATGGTCTTTCAAGAAGATACAGCTTGGATTTATAGTGCTACTTGAAGATGACAGTCAAGAGGTTGGATTGAATATGTGAATCGATAGTCTTGATCTTGGTATCATTTTGCACTCATTAATGGAATCCTAGCTAGCTACTTCTTGTTGATTAGTATTCCTAATTTTTGCACTATTTTTTTTTTCCAACAGATTCAACATCAGACGAAGGCTCAAGAAGTTCTTCCCGATGGCATCAAGCATCGCATCAGTTCCATTGGAGGTTCAGAACCACTTTTTGTGGTGGAAAAGAAATTGTTCAAGACTGATACGGAGCATCTATTTTCAATACCGTTGAGAGGAAGGAAGAACAAACTCTTGAAGGAAGAAGAACAGGCACCTTTCAGAGTCCTGTACAGCAGAGCAACGATTGAGGCGGTTTTGATTGGATCATCAGCCGATGAAGAATTAGGGTCAATTTGAAGCATCGGGGCATTACGTATTCCCTAGATGGTGTTGACTGGAGCAAATTTGTGAAGAAACACAGGCTCAAAGTGGGAAAGAAAGTGCGCTTGTGGACGTTTAGGCCTGCAAACGAAAGTGCTGGTTTAGACATTGAAAACTATCGTTCAGAGCCTGGATTTGCATGGGTTACATTTCAATGAGAGGAAGCAACACGAATTCGTATATCCATGTTGTTTTAGGCCTCAAGATTGCTGTTTTCATCTTTCAAATTTGGTATTGTTGGTGGGATTTCTTGACTGTATTCAGTAATCATTCTGATAAAAAAAATCAGTATCTGAAAATTTTAGGCATTCTTGTAGACACAGCTTTCAATCCTTAGGCGTTTCAGGGTTTCTCAGGTTGTATTCATGTTCATCAATTGGGCAAGTTTGTAAGATCTGCTGCGCTCTGTTCTTGTAGACACAGCTTCCTGACTCTTACTCGCATTAATGAACTTCAATTTTTTAATTGTTGTGTTAGACCTTTTTTTTTTTCTTTTTTCTTTTAATATCCACTTCTATGAGCAGTTTCATTTGTTTTTTTGTTTTAATGTATGATGAAATTGAAAATTTGGCTGGCAAAGTAATTATTGGCAAAATACTGAGGATGCAAAAATTTTTGAATCGGCTAAAATGTCAAACTGTGAGTCCGTTTTTCCTCCCAATCGTGCAATTCTTTCTTTTAATCAATAGTGCAAATTACTACATTCCGCGTGACCAATTATAGTGGCAAATTCGTACACACAGAACAACAATATGTATACCTCCACATGACACATGTACATGTACATGATTAATAGTGGCAAATTAGTCCATATTTTTATCGTATTATTATGTGAGAGTATGGTTGTATAATAGTGGATAGAAGTGGCAAAATGGATATATGGTTGATAAATGGTTTTAGTTAAATGGATAGTGGATCAAATTGATCCAATCCAATTAAAACCATTTAATAAATGGATCTAAATGGATGTCATTTAAATGGATAGTGTAAACCATGATCCATCCATTTATCCATTTACTCTCCCAAATCCTAAATTTAAGATCCAAATATTTTTTTCCAATAAATACAGATCCCCAAAGTTCTATCCTTAAATCACCTAAAACCTTTTGGTAATAACAAATGCTTGTACTACTACTCTATTTTAGTACTTCATAAAATTAGTTTAGTTCCAAGAAAATTTAACTGCTGTGGTCAATTTAACCTTTCGTCATTACTTTAAGTATCATTTTGTAAAGTAATGAACAATTAAGAACTTGGCTACATTTTTATAACTATTGAATGAATTGAATACGGCTTTACAGTGAAAAGAAGTTTACGTTTCCAATTTTTTTGCACTCCTGTTCAAGAGTGATGTCTTGAATAAAAGTGGAGTTCTAACAAGAAATCTTATGTTATTTGACAAGTAAAATATTTTCATCACATGTGCACGTAGTACCTAAAAATGTATGAAACTCCTTATTATATCATTGATATACAAGCTACCTTATATTACTTAGTAAATTAGGTGTCTTTTTTTTTGGATAGTTGGGTTATGTGATAAGGGGAGAGGGATTGCAAGTATGATGATTTGGAAAAAAAAAAGTGTCATTTACATATCTTAACCAATGTTGCGGGGACACTCGTTAGAAAAATTCTTTTTATAAATAAAAGAATTAAAAAAATAAAAATTATTTTGACACTGCATGATGCATTCTCGCTTTTTCTTTACTTAAGAATATAAATGTTTGCAATCATTACTACAAGAGAGTTTAATTAAAAAAAAACAAGAGTAGAGACTAAAATATAATTTTGAAAAGGATGGAAGAAGTCTAGGAAATAGAAGCAAATAAAATGCAATTAATGTTATTGGCAACTTGGCATGTGAGGAAGTTATGAAGGAAAGAATAGGTGGTCCCACAAAATTAATTTGACATATGAGGAAGTTATGAAGAAAAGAATAGATGGTCCCACAAGATTTTATCTCACATTTTTATAAATGTATTTTCTATTTTTTAAGTTAAATGGATGTATATGGATAAGATGGATAATCCATTTAAATCCACCAACATAATTGGATTTAAATGGTTATCCATTTAAAACCATTGAATTTATATGGATCATCCAAATCCATTTAAGGTTGGTTTATATGGATGGATTGGTGGATATGAATCCATTTTGCCACTTCTAATAGTGGATATAAATTTATATCATTTGCAAGGACAAATGAGTCCATTCATATTATATTATCTTTTTAGTATAGGAATATATAATAATGAGAGTATAAATTTGTATCATTTTTAAGATAAATTGGTCTAAAATTTTATCATCACATTTTTTAGTCATCCCTGACTAATACCATCAATCATGGATCCAATCCTTCAATGAACCAAATGAAACTTTAATATTGGCACTAAAAGTGGGTTGAAGAAACGTGTATAACATCCAACTTTTCTCCAAGTTCTATTCGTAATAGGACAGGATTTCCCGACATTCGACAACACATCCACCCAACTTTCAGATCCGATTAGGATAAGGAAATTCGCCAATCCAATACCAATAGCCATGTATATATATAGTTGATATTTAGGCATATTGCCAAGCCTTTAACCTTAAAATTGCCCTACAACTTAACTCATCATCCCAGCTGTCGAACCTCTGCAAACTAAGTCAAACTCATCCAATGGCAAACTGGTCCGATCTCCAACATGATATGTTGGGATTGATAGCCCAACACCTCGACAAGATTGAAGATTATGTGGCTTTTGGCGCAGTTTGCAAGTCATGGCGGGCAGCCGCCACTGAGAAAAATTTCAAGGGCCTGCGACTATGGCAACAGATTCCCTGCCTTATGCTTTCTGCGAAGGATGATTTCAATCGGGAGTTCTATAGTTTGATGGAGAAACAAGTCGTTGCTAAGGTAAGCTTGCCTCAACTTAAAGGCAAGAAGTGTTATGAATCTCTAGGATGGTTGTTGACTATAGGACAACAAGGGGAGATGAGCCTGTTGAATCCCTTCTCTGGTGTTGAAATTGAGTTACCAAATCAAAATACTTTTCCTGAATATGATTTATATGAGATGGATCCTGATATCTTTGTACGTAGGATGGTTTTGTCAACGAGGCCAAGTCGCGAGTCCCCAGAGGACGATGACTTTGTGGTGATGATCATCTGTGGAGGGGTTGGATTCTTGGCTTTCTGGAGGCCAAAGGATCTTAGGTGGAATAGGATCGAGACCAGAAACTCTTCCTATGCGGATGTCATATATACCAATGGCCAGTTCTACGCAATTGATCATATGGGCAATGTTGTGGTTTGTGACGTTTTCGAGGCAAACCCTACTGATCAGGCTAGAATAATTGCTCGGTTTAGCCCTGAATTATGGGACAAAAAAGAGTTATACTTAGTAAAATCTTCATCTACAGATGATGAACCTTTTCTGGTGGTCACACGAGACAACATCCCCAATTATGAGGACGAACGAGGCTTTGAATTGGATAAACCGATCTATGGAACAACCGAATTCCAGGTGTTTGAATTGGTTTCTACAGCAGGAGGAGAAAAAGAGATTACTTCCCGTTGGAAAGAAATCAAGAATTTGGGAAGCAGATCAATTTTTCTTGGCCATAGTTCTTCAATGTGCCTGCAAAACAACAAATTGGCCCCCGGAATCAAACCCGGTCATATATATTTCACGGACGATGCATGGGCAGCATATGTTGAAATTCCTGAAGGCGGCAGCAAGGACATCGGAGTCTACAACTTGGAAAAAGGAGTAACTGCGCCCTTGTATGATGCCCCCTTGCGGCTTAGCCGAACCTGCCCATCTCTTTGGATTACACCAAATTTTTAACATTTGTATCATTACCCTGTGATCTGTTCATGTGAATCTCGAAGGATGTATTTTCTCCCTCGTAGATTTACTGCTCTCCATATCTTTCCTAGTTCAGGACCTTGTGCAGAAGTTCTACTGCTAACTGTTTGTTTTTCTAATATAAAAACGCTTTTTATTGCTCTTGTTGGGAATTAATATTATTCAGCACATGTTAATTCTACACTTTATGAATTACCTTGTAATAATCATTGCCATTAATAGTCCAGAATTTAACATTGGACCTTGAATTTGGAGTTTTCTACTTCATTACTACTTTGGGTCTTTGGTTGCAGTTATGTCGATCATTGGTTGTAGTCCGTTAAACATTGCTATCCGGGAATATTGGAATGGTCCGCAGCAGAGATATTCATCTTTTAGTCCTTGAGGACGAGGACTTTGTAAGGGAGGGGCAGTTGATACAATGGGAATTCATCATTTTGCGTATTAATTTCTCGGAAAAACTCTTGTAATATCCGGATTCCAAATTGAATTTCAGTTCAGTATAGGAAGAGTTAGTTGCTGGATTAATTGGAGTGATGTCAGCAGGGAATTAGTCTGCTAATCTGGCAGGAGTTAGCAGAAAAGGAGTAGAGAAAGGGTCAGTTGTGAATTCTGTATCTTGATTCATTCATCTTCTGTAACTCTTCATTCTTCATCAATACAATTCCTTCTGATTCTCGAATTGTGTTCTTCATTCATCACGATTCCTGAACCTTGAGTGCGAGACATTCACTGTTCTCTGCATCACACTAGGCTATAAACCACATCATTTTTTATTTGAGAACCTGATAGAAAAACGGAAATAAACCTGGAGTGACGGTGAATAAAAGCGGTAGAGAGATAAGAGTAATCAAGATAGAATTGCAAGCAATGGGGCTAGGGTTAAGCTTTTACTTGTGGATAGAGAAAATGATCCAATTGGGAGTTTGAGAGAGGTTGGAGTTTTGAAAGTTGAAGTGAAAAATGAGATATCTTTCCACTGCGTGATTAAGAGAACATTTGAATATTAAAGACCATTTGGTTCAATTTTCATAATCACTATCACTATGGTATGATAAATATGAGAATAACAATCGACTTGATAAAGATATATGGAGTGTTTGGTAACTTTATAGCAATGCAATTTAGTAATAGAAAACAATAGATAAGTAAAAATGCCGCTCTTTAATAATTAATCATGAAGCTCATAAAAAGGGTTTATGAAACCCGTCAACTGAATATGTTTGATGTAAAACAAATATTTTAGTATGGGTATGACTAAAATTGACCTCCATTTACAATAATTGACCTAGACGTGCTTATAAAGCATGAAATATGGAATATAATAAATAGGGCCCTTAAATGAGCTGAGCTTATTTGCGAACTCAGCTTGTATAAGTTCAAGATCGCCTCATTTGTTTAACTAGATTAGTCGAGCCTAACCACAAAATTAAACTCAATTTATTTGAACCAATTGAGCCGAGCTTAGCTCATGAACAGCTTGTTTGAATTCATTTTATGCATTTATGGATCAAGGTGTAGTCCTACATTTAATTCATATTAAAGGCCCCATTTGATAAATGAGTTTTTTAGGTGTTTATTTAAAACTTTATTGTAGTTTACTCTATAAGCAGTAGGAAAAATTTTTTAAATGGAAAACTTTTTTTTTCTTTTCTCTTTCTTTCTCTTTTTCTTTCTTTCTTTTCTCTTTTCTTTCCTCTCTTCTTCTTCTCCCTTCCCCCTTCCCCCTCCTTCCCCCGCCACCCCGCTACCCTTCCCAGCCAGACAGAAGTAGCATATGCAAATTTTTTCTTGCTTTTCTCTCTCTCCCCTTCTCCTCCCCTCTCCTTCTCTTCCCCCTCCCCCTCTCCCCCGCCACCTCTCCCTCCCTCCGTCAGAATTGCAGCACCAGAAACGGGATTTTTTTTTTTTTGCTTTTTCTCTCCCCTTCTTTTCTCTTTCCCTCTCCATCTCTCCTCCCGCCTCCCTCCCCCGCCACCTCTCCCTTCCTCAGCTGGAAGTTGCAGCATCAGAAAAGGGAATTTTTTTTTTTGGCTTTTTTCTCTCCACCTCTTCTCCCTTTCCCTCTCCCTCCCTCCCTCCCTCCGCCGGAAGTTGCAACAATAGAAACAGGAATCTTTTTTTTATTTTCTCTCCCTCTCCCTCTCCTCTCCCCTTCCCTCTCCTTCCCTTCCCCCTTCCCCTGGCTGTGATCTGGTCTCGCGACTAGATCGAGTAAAGGGGGAGAGAGATGATGGTGGTGGTGGGAAAGGGGAAGGGGAAGGGGAGGAGAGGGAGAGAGAAAAAGCAAAAAAAAAAGTTGCATCTACCTGCACCAGAACAAGTGCCGAAAAAGGTTGCCGGTCAGTCTTGGCCAGCGGCGAAGGTGGTGGTAGGTTGAGGTGGAAGAAGAAAGGGGGAAAGGAATTTTTTTTGGTGTGTTTTGGGTATTTTAAACTGTGTAGGTAAAAAATTTTGAAAAGTTTTTTGAATTTACTGTAGTTAAAATTGGTAAAAAACTAGTAGTAGACAAACTTAGGTAAAACCCATTTGCCAAACTGGCCCAAGGTTCTTCCACAAGTTCCGTATGCAGCAGAACAATGAAATTGTTGATCAAATCAATTACATCGAAGGATATGTGGATGAGATAATGTGTTTTTTTTTTTTTTTGCATAACAAAAATATAAGTCCTATCTTGATTTCTTTGGTGTTTAAAGGTCATTTTGTAAAATGCATTTAGACAACTTTTATTCAGTAACATTTTTATCGTGGAATAGATTGATAAAATTTGTTAATTTGTGAGTTGCAATACGGCATAAGAACCAAGCTTGAACTCATTCCAACTCGTCTTTTTTCTTTTTTATTAAAAGAGTTGAGACCAAGTTTATAGCTCTAACGTGGAACTCTTTTTAATGAGTCGAGCTCAAAAATGATTTAAGCTTGGTTAAGAAATAAGTCAAACTTGATATTGATTTATTGTCAGACACCACAATTGATCAATTGAAATTGGACCAATTAATTTGTTCCCAAATTCACGAACGTTGTCGTTTCACTTTGAGGCCAGTAGAATTAGCAATAAGTAGGACGACGTCGTGGGAAGTTGAAGTAAGTAGGACGACGTCGTGTGAATTGCATAACAGAATTAGTTAACAATTTAGTAAGTCGGTTACTTCATCCTATTTGTACGGATTTGATTGGTGGAAAAAAGCATCAAACGAGAATAACAGAATTTCCCTCTTTTGCTACTTTCTCTCTCTATTTCCCTCTATCTCTCAATTCTCTCTGCTCTTTCTTGCTCTCTTCGTCCCCAATCTTCCCCTTCTTCCCCAAATCTTCCCTAATTCTGGAATTAATTCACAATCTAGACAGAAATGGATCCAGAGGCCTGACAAGTGGTATCAGAGCAGGCTGAATCCTTGGAACAATATCCGAATCCATGGCAAAAAATACCAGATTCAAGACTTTGGAGGAGCAAATCAAGAAGCAAGAGACCAGACTCCAGGAGGTAGTGGAAGGTCTGCAAAGCTAGCGGCTACAACAACAGCAAATGCAGATGGAATTTCGTGCAGAATTAGAAGAAAATAGTAAGAGAGTGGTGAATCTAGTAGCTGAGATGAAGCAGGAGCTCAGTGCCTTCATGAGAGCAGTGATCAGCAAGGAGAGAGCTGTTCCTGACGATGATAGGCAAAGAACGGAACAAGCACCACTCTTACCAACTCCTCCAATGAACCAGAGACTACACATTGGATCAGACAACAGCAGAACAGCAAGGAAAGAAACAAGTAAGATTCTGGTACCAAATTCTCCAAAAATTGATCTACCTATATTTACTGGTGAGAATCCGAGAGAGTGGATCCGAAAATGCAATAAATACTGCCTAAATTACCAAATTCCCGAAGATCAAAAAGTAGAAGTTATAGAAATGTATTTGGAAGGAAAGACAGATAACTGGTTCCAGGGGATTAAGTTGGAACAACCTGGAATGACTTGGAGAGTATTTGAGGAATTGTTGTATAGAAGGTTTGATAGTAGAAACGGAAGAGATGTAGTGGAGGAATTCAACAAGCTGAGACAATCTGGCAAGATAGAGGAGTACCAGGAAAGGTTTGAGGAGCTTAAAACTCTGATGATGGTTAGGAATCCACATCTGGATGAGGAGTATTATGTATCTAGATTTATCAGTGGACTTAAGGATGAAATCAGAACTATGATAAAAATGTTAAGACCTACGAATTTGTCAGAAGCATTTGAATTGGCTACACTACAAGAAGAGGCATTGAGGCTTCAGACAAGAACCTACAAGGAAGGAGGGAAGGCTGCATCTGAGGATTGGTTTGGAATCTCTAGGAACTCCTCCCAACACCAGATCCAGAGCTCTCAGTATAGGGTGCCTCCTACCAACACCTTTAGGAATACTCCTTTCAAAGGCAAACCACTGACCACCTCAGGATCTGAACCTAGAAGACTCTCAGCTGAAGAGTTACAATACAGAAGGAACAATGGACTTTACTTTAAATGTGGAGAGAAGTTCGGACAGGGTCATCAGTGCAAACCTGGCCACCTGAACCTTTTAGTTACTGATGAGGAAGAGGAAATTGAGTTTGAAGATGCTATAGGGGAACAGGATGAATCCACAGGGAATCCAGGACAAGTAATGGAACTGTCATTACATGCACTGTCTGAGGCTATGAAGAGAAAAACAATAACGCTGATAGGGAAGTGGGATAGGGAGGAGATGCTCATATTAGTTGACACAGGGAGCTCAGATAGTTATATCAGTAGTGAAAAGGTTATTGCATTTATATTCCCTATCAACTAGTGGAACCATTCTCTGTGATTGTGGGGAATGGAGCATGTGTGACTAGCAAAGCCATATGTCCCAAAGTAACCTGGGGGATTAACCAGCATCAGTTATGCTTTGATCTCAAGGTAATGGACTTAAGTGGCTGGGATATGATATTAGGAGTAGACTGGATGACTCACTTTAGCCCCATCACGTTTGATTTTCATCAGTTGACTATATCCCTATACAATCAAGGTGAAGTAGTGCAACTGAGGGGACAAGCTGAGAACTGTGACTTGGATCTTATTAGAGGGAAGGACCTGAGACACTTCATTGAATACAAGAAGCAAATGTGCTTAGCTCTGAGGATGGAACAGGAGAAGTTGTCAGAGGAGCCTGAGGTGTCTGCTGAGGTTCAACAGATTATTGAAGACTTTAAGGATGTATTCCAGACACCTACTGAGTTGCCACCCACTAGGGAGATCGACCATGAGATCCCTCTAAAACAGGGATTACAGCTTTCAAGATGAAGCCATATCGATATCCTCATTCTCAAAAAGGTGAAATGGAAAGGCAGGTAAGAGAAATGCTGCAGCATGGTATAATTATACACAGTAATAGTCCCTTTGCTTCCCCAATGTTACTGGTTAAGAAAAAGGAAGGAACATGGCGTTTTTGTGTAGATTACAGACGTTTGAATGAAATGACTATTAAGGACAGGTATCCTATCCCAAATGTAGATGAACTGATCAATGAGTTGGCAGGATCAAAGTACCAAACTAAGTTGGACCTCACCTCTGGTTACCACCAGATCAGAGTCAAGCCTAAGGACACTCACAAAACTACTTTTCAGATGCATTGTGGTCACTATGAATTTTTGGTCATGCCCTTTGGACTGACCAATGCACCAGCAACTTTTCAATCTCTTATGAATTAGATATTCTAGCCATATTTGAGGAAATTTGTCTTGGTATTTTTTGATGATATCTTGATTTACAGTTCTACCATTGAGTTGCATTTGGAACATCTGAGAATAGTCTTAACTGTCTCAAAAAAGCACAGACTATTTGCAAAAAAAATCCAAATGCTCGTTTGCACAGCAGAAGATGGATTATCTTGGTCATACTATAACTGAAAATGAAGTGTCCATGGACCAGTCCAAGATAAAGAGCATCATGAACTGGCCTACTCCTAAAAATATAAAGGAGTTAAAGGGATTTTTGGGGCTGACTGGATATTATAGAAGGTTTATCAGGCACTATCGGATCATCTGCAAACCTCTGACAAAACTACTTAGGAAGGACAACTTTGTTTGGAATGAGGGAGCACAGAAGGCCTTTGACTCACTAAAACACATTATGTGCCAAGTCCTGTACTCAGACTACCAGATTTTCTAAAGACCTTCACTATTAAGACTGATGCTAGTGGTGGAGGGATTGGGGCAGTGCTGATGCAGGAAGGTCACCCTATAGCCTTCCTCAACAAGGCCTTATCACCTAGGAACTTGGGATTATCAGCCTACGAAAAGGAGTTGTTGGCACTAGTAATGGCAGTGACCAGATGGAGACATTTTCTGCTAGGCTATCACTTTGTCATCAAGACAGATCACTAGTCCCTAAAGTACCTGCTAGATCAGAAACTTACCACTACACTGCAGCACAAATGGTTGGCTAAATTGCTTGGATTAGATTATGAAATACAATACAAGAAAGGATCAACAAACAAGGTTGCGGATGCACTGTCTAGACTATATAACAGGAATTCAGATGGAATCACTCAGCAAGGATCCTGCTTAGCCATTACTTCTGTTACACCCTTATGGATTCAAGAGTTTCAAAGGAGTTATGATGCTGACCCTTAATGTCAGAGTATTATATCCCAACGAGTACTAGATCCTACTGCTCAGTCACAGTATGAGTGGGATAAGGGGTTGCTAAAGTACAGTGGCAAGCTTTATATGGGAGCTACCAATGGATTAAGGGAGAAACTGATTCAAGCTCTCCATGCCTCTGCAATTGGTGGACACTCGGGTCAGAAAGGATGCTGGCAAAGGTTGAAGGCTCTATTTTATTGGCCTAACATGAAGCAGGATGTCATCAAGTACGTTCAAGCCTGTGATACATGTCAAAGATTTAAATCTGAACATGTCCCTTATCCTGGTCTGCTACAACCCCTACTTGTACCTCACTTAGCCTGGACTCACCTTACTATGGACTTCATAGAAAGCCTCCCAAAATCCCAGGGATATGATACAGTGTTGGTCATCATTGATCGATTGACCAAAGTAGGACATTTCCTTGCTTTGGCTCACCCTTTCACAGCCAAAACAAGTGGCTCAACTCTTCCTAGACAACATCTTCAAGCTACATGGAATCCCAGAGTCCAGTGTGACTGATAGAGATAGAATCTTCACTAGTGTATTCTGGCAGGAGCTTTTCAGATTAGCAGGAACAAAACTGAGGTATAGCTCTGCTTACCATCCTCAATCAGATGGGCAAAGTGAGAGGCTTAACTAGTGTGTGGAGACTTACCTCAGATGCATGACTGGAGAGTTCCCTCACAACTGGAGCAGGTGGCTTCCTATGGCAGAATGGTGGTACAACTCCTCCTATCATTCCAGCCTACAATTAACTCCTTTTGAAGCACTATATGGCTACAAGGCCCCTCCTTTACCCCTGGGTCCTCACCTTGACACCATCATCGCAGCAGCATCTCAATTACTTCAGGAGAGGTTGAGGATTTCCAGTAGCATCAAAGACCACCTTGCAAAAGCACAGCAACGAATGAAACACTTTGCTGATCAGAAGCGCATGGAGAGGACCTTTGAAGTTGGTGATTAGGTTTTCTTGAAACTGCAGCCTTATAAGCAACAATCAGTTGCCATAAGGAAGTGCCTTAAATTGTCTGCCAGATTCTATAGTCCATTTCAGATCGAAGCCAAGGTTGGCCCAGTTGCTTATCGCCTCAAACTACCTGCTGGAGCACGCATTCATCCAGTCTTCCATGTGTCGCTGCTCAAAAAGAAGATATGATCCCTGCAGTCTGTGGCAACTACACTGCCTGAACTTGACATGGATGATAAGTGCCCCTTGCAACCTGAACGCATCTTGAAGAGAAGGGTGATCATGAGGAATGGCCAATCTGTGATCCAATCCTTGATCAAATGGCGTCAGCTCAATGAGGAGGAAGCTTCGTGGGAAGATAAGGACTTCATACAGGCTCAGTTCCCTCAGTTCAAGTCTTGAGGACAAGACTGTTAAAAGAGGAAGGCGATGTCAGGCACCGCAATTGATCAATTGAAATTGGACCAATTAATTTGTTCCCAAATTCGCGAACGTTGTCATTTCACTTTGAGGCCAGTAGAATTAGCAATAAGTAGGATGACGTCGTGGGAAGCTGAAGTAAGTAGGACGACGTCGTGTGAATTGCATAACAGAATTAGTTAACAATTTAGTAAGTCGGTTACTTCATCCTATTTGTACGGATTTGATTGGTGGAAAAAGGCATCAGACGAGAATAACAGAATTTCCCTATTTTGCTACTTTCTCTCTCTATTTCCCTCTCTCTCTCAATTCTCTCTTCTCTTTCTTGCTCTCTTCGTCCCCAATCTTCCCCTTCTTCCCCAAATCTTCCCCAATTTTGGAATTAATTCACAATCTAGACAGAAATGGATCCAGAGGCCTGACATTTATTAATTAAATGAGTCTGAGCTAAAAGCTAGACATGTGGCTCGGATTGGCTTGTTAATAGCTCCGTGGTAAGATTATAATATCACTTTATCCCTGTTATGGTTTTTCAATCGACCATATAGTTCCCTATAGCCTTATATAAAGTGGTTAGGCACTTCTTGTGTCTAATATGTGAAAAAATGACATGACAAAAATTTTAACTAACCCTGTAACTAGAGGAGATTTTAGTCCATTTACCATTTTGTGAAAATCCACAAGAGGTTAAATAGATATTCTTGGATAATAGGGACTATTTGGTAATACGCAAAAATAAAGAGGGCTGAAATAGTAATTTTTCACTGAAATTAAAGGAAATGAAATATCGACGCTGTTTGCTTATTTTCCTGAATCTTTTTTTATGATTATAATTAAATTGCATTTCCACTTCTTTTCTATTGCCTTTATCCAAGGATGAAATAATGTGACAAATTCGAGAGGGCAATTTTGGCATGAATTGCTAATTAGATCATCTCCTTGATTTTATTTAGGGTAAAAAATCGCGGTGGTCCTCTAACTTTCAACTTTGCGCACTTTTAGTCCTCCAACTAATAATTACGCAAATGTAGTCCTCGAATTAAAAAATTTGTATCTTTATAGTCTATCTGTCCAATTTGGATGTTAAGATGGACGGGAGAGACATCACGGACTACTCTCATAACATTTGTTGAGGGCAATCTCGTCAGCACAGCAGAGGGACTTATCTTAAATTAAAAATCTCCTTCTTCTCCATTTTCATTCCAATTGACATCTGAAGCTTGTAGGACTGGTAAATCTTCTTCTTTTCCATTTTCAGTCCAATTGACAGTACATTTTTTGTCTCAATTGAGCCGAAAATGAGGAGATTCAACACTCCAACTCTCCCTGTGTGCTCCTGCGGTAAATTGACAAAGATGGTGACTTCGTGGACATCTCGGAATCCTGGCAGGAGGTATGCAGTATGCGCAGATGGGGATTGCGACTTTTGGGATTGGATCGACGGGGAAATGTGTCGTCGGTCAATTGAGGTGATACCCGGTCTTCTAAGAAGGGTGAATGCAACTAAGCAACAAATGGATGAATTGCAAACTGTACTGACCAAATTGGAGTCAAAAGCTGCAAAGTTGAAGGTGAAAGTGAAGGATATGGAACACGAATTGGCGAGGCAAAAGCATATTAGGAAGTGGCTTCTAAGACTACTGGTACTCTCTTCAGTTTTAATCTTATTAATGGTGGTTTGGCCTCGAGATGAAAGATGAACTTCTGGAATGCTGCAAATTGAAGAAGCTCTATGAAAATTGCGTAGCTGGCCAGATACAATTTAGCAAGATGCTGATGGAGTAATCTGACTTTAAGATAACTGTAAAAATTGTGTTGTAATCCTGCCATATTGTATTGGCCTTTGAATTGTACTGTATGCTTTTGGAAGAATGGAAGTAATAGAATGAATTTGAACTGGTGGTCCATTGTGCTTGGCAGGCTGGCAGCCACACATGAAGACGACATTAGAATGGGAAAAATGAATGAATGCAGATAGTAGAAACAAGAATAAAACAAAAAAAAAAGACAAAATGACCTGTTATATTCATTCATTCATTTACTTGATACCATCCAACTGTGTGCTAAAAATAATAGTAGTAACCAGAATAAAACAAAACAAAACAAAACAAAATGCCCTGTTTTATTCATTCATTCATTTCCTTGATACCATCCAACATAGTAGTCAAAAGGGATACAATAGTCAAGCTTGACCATTTAACAATTAGTAGGAAAAAACTAATCAACTTATACACAAAAAACTAAGCAGTTGGACAAAACTATTACTTGGTCAAAAGCTGTCTATTACAAAAGAAAGACAAAAGACATTTCCTAGTCAAAAGAGATCCAACAATAAAGTACTGTTGGTTTTGCAAAACAATGGGTGTTGTTGGATTAAACAACTATCTATCCTCTTGTACCTCCAGTTTCTCTTCCTCTTCCTCTACCAGCTCTTCCTCTGCCCCTGCCACTCCATTTTCCCTTCCAATTCCCAACAGTGAAGGGAGGTTGTTTGCCCCAATATGCGTAGTTCAGATTGATAAATCCTTTATCAGTATCTATTAAAGGCTGATTTGTTGAATTTTTCTGCTTCTGCCTCTTAGGAGGTAGTTTCTGTGTTAAGGGAGTGCTACAAGAGGCTTGTTGTTCTTGAAGATTAACGCCATGCTGGAATGATGATTGGTGGTCTTGCTGATCCACTTGCTGTTGATGTATCTCAATCTGATGCTAATGCTCAGATTCAAATGCCTTATGTTGGTGTTCATTCTGATACTCATACGCCTCGTGAACTTGAGGAGATTGTTGCTGCACATTTCTTTTTTTCTTCCTTTGCTGGTCCTTTCTAACCTATCAATGGCAACAATTAACAAAAAGTAAGATTTAATCTGCCTTTTCATGTATACCACAATTTCTGTACACTTACAGTCTGCCTTTTAGATGGCCTCGTAGAGGACTTTGGACTTCTAGGATTTTCTGCACCCTGTGGAGTATGTAGACCAATATCAGTACCGTCTTCTACTTGATTAGATTGAGTAGACCTTTCTTTGCAGCATGTAGCTGCATTGTGACCTGCCTTCCCACACTTTTTGCAATGTATAATAATTCTCCTTCTCAATTTTCTACCATGATTTTTTTCCTCTGTGATGTCTTTCCTTCGAGCCTTTCTTGGCCTCCCAGGCTGAGCAACAGTGAGTGGTGGGTCCAATATAGGCATGGTGGATGGGGGCCATAGAATTTCACCACTAATTGATTGGAGGATATTACAATATATCTTCAAAAATAGATCTGTACTGTATCAACCTTCAAGTTCGTTATAAGGATTTCTATTATTCCTATGAATTGCCGCTATTGCATGACAGCAAGGAATTTCACTTACGGCCCATAATTTGCAGGTGCAATGCCTTTTTTTTAGGTCTACAGCATATTGGTCTCCTTTAAGGCCCTTCACTTGATAACCAACAGCAGCATTCCAAATAGGATTCCAGTGAGTTGAACGCTTCACTCTTTCATCAACAATTTCCTTGGGCAGTGGTCCAATAGGACCTTTACATTTCTCCATAGCTGTCTTTCTTTGTTGAATCCTATCCATAATATACTCTCTGATAGTCTCTAGTAGTGAAATTACAGGCTGATCTCTGGCTTCAAGGATATGAGCATTAAAAGATTCACAAAGGTTATTGACCATCATATCACTTTTGGCATGAGTTGGGAAAAATGCCTTGCACCAATGCCGAGGATGAGGTGCCTTTTTCACCCAGTTGTGTGCTTCCTAGTCATACGTCTCCAAGTTTGACATTGCCTTATTGAAGTGCTCAGGTGTAGTACAACATACAATATTCCAAAATCTCTCCTTCAACGCCTCTCCTGGATGTTTTTTCTTAAAATTTCTATATAAATGCTGCACACAATATCGGTGCTCACAGTTTGGAAGCACCTCAGCTAATGCTCTGTCCAGTCCTTGCAATATAAATAGAAAAGTAAACACCTTCATCTAGATGTTAGAAACCAGATTACAATGATATAGTGCATAACCTTTTGTTGGTCAGAGATAAAAGTGTAGTGGCATTGGTTTTGTATATCCAAATCCTCACTCAACAACTTTAGAAACCATGTCCATTGTTCCGTGGCTTCTTTCTCCACAACTGCCCACGCAATTGGCCAATAACCATTGTTAGGGTCCACTCCAAGAACAGTAAGTAATTGTCCTGGATAAGTGCCTTTCAGATGGCATCCATCTAAGCCTATAATAGCCCTACAACTATCCTTAAAGCCTTTCTTAAGTGGCCCAAGGCAGCAGTATAGTCGCATGAATCTTGGATTACCTGTAGGCAGTTTGAATGGGGTAAACATAACCTCCATAGTACTTCCCTCATGTGTCTTCTTTATCTCACTGTAATATTCCCAAATCTTCTTGTATTGTGCCTCTGCAAACCTCTTAATAAGCTGTATAACCTTGGCTCTTGGTTTTCTAGCCACCCATTTAGAAATCTCAACCTCATAATCCTCATGAACAGTTTGCCTAAGCTCCCTAACAGGCATCTTTGTGTTAGACCTGATTCTCTCCATATACCTATTGGATAGCCATGTAGAAGTCATGTTTTTATTCTTCCAAGCGTGATTGCAATTCTCATGCACATCATGCATTGTATTTACCACCAAATCTGATGTACCAAGTGCTCTCTCAATTGATGCAAAGACAAACCAAGGACACGGGTCTCTACAAACAGCCTTCACCCTTTTGGTATCATTTTTACATGTCCAGACTGATTTACCTTTTTTGATACCATATTCGGTCACTGCTGCCTTGAATTGTTGCCTTGACTCAAATTTCATCCCCAATTCAAACTTGGGGTCTATCATGAATTTATCCCATACAAATCTCTTGTATCTGCCTTCGAACTGGTTCTCATCTTCTTCTGATGAACTGTAATCACTGCTTAAGTGATACGGTACATAGTTTTCATCCAATGCATTTGTCTGCCTCTAAGGACCTTCATCTACATGTTTCTCTTTTCTTCTCCTCACTTGTTTCTTTCCCTTTTTTGGCTGTTGTGGTTGCTGATTGTTGGTTTTCTGCTGAACTGAGGGTTGTTGGGGTTGTTGCTCAGCTCTTATTTGGTTTTTAGACTGTTGATGCTAGTTTCTAGCCTGCGAAGACCTCTCAGATATATCATGCTGTTGTTCACCTCTTGTATCCAGTTGCTGCCGGTCTCCTTCTCTAATGAGGTTATAAAGAAGCTGTTCATCTCCACAATAATCATTATCCCAACGAAACCTCTCTACTTCAGCATCTGATTCAGATGCAACTTCACCATCATGTGTAGTGCCCCCATGTGTAGTTCGAGGCCCCTCATGTGTAGCGCCCTCATGTGTAGTTCCAAGCCCCTCATGTGTAGTGCCCTGTTCATTCCTTGGATTTTCAGCAGTTGGTCCATTGTCCCTTAATGGTTCTGCTGAAGTCTGCCCAGTTTCATTGTCAACAGTTTGCCAAGTTGACTGTGATGCCCCACCTCTACTAGGTACCATTTGTAAACAAGGTTCCACAACTACCCTACCTTCATCATCTAGTTCTTCGATTACCACACCACATTTTTTCTGCTCTACTGAATTACCCCTACCTGCAGCCTCCATCAAAACTTGATCAATTTCTTCAATTGTTAAGTGGTTACAGTAAACCTCCATCACTTTATATTCATAAGCCAAGGTACAAAATTTGTTTACATCAGCATCTGTACACAATTCCCTTAGCCCACTGTTAAGATCTTCAATTGGTTCAAGATAGTAATACATTATGGTTTCCTGATCATGACCTAGCTTCTCTACCATTTGATTCAGTTCATGAATTGACATCCGTTCACAATCACATAAGTCTACTTCGTCCACATCACCACCAACATAACTTATGTAACTTCCCCAATGAATCTTTCCCCCGTGATGCATTCTTATAGTAAACCATTCAGATCCTGCATCTACATTAACAATTACGAGTTAATTTGGTAACTAATTAATTAACTCTTTAATTTTGTATATAAAAGACCTTAATCCCAAACCTAGGTCAATAGGTACTAATATATACTAAACTAATCAACATCAGAAATTAAATAATTTGGCTAGCTCAACAAGACAAAGTAGTCATGGCCCAGTAATTTAAAAAATATGCTTCAGGACCACTGGTGCTTATTTATAGACAGAGACAGTGAACCCAAATATGGGACCACTTTCCTCCCATATTTGAGACAAAACACCCTCACATTCAATCCCACAACCAAAATAAAACTTCCTATGTACTTAGCAATCACTATAACACAAATAACCATCAATTGTTGCTCATTTTTGCAGAACTTTGTACAGTTTAAGTGCACATACCGTATACTAACTGGGGGTCGAAGTAGACGCCCCTTTTCCTAATTTTCCATTCCACCATTCCTCTGGGCAGACTTCAAACCCTTCTCGTCTTTTTCTCTGCTGCAAATCTCGTCACTGGAAGGCATAATTTAGGGTTAATTGGAGAAGAAGGAGTTCCACTAACAGTCCGAACTTTGCCCCTTTTGGAGGGACTTTGTTGTTTTCAAGGGGACTTTGTTGTTTTCGAGGGACTTTGTTATTTTTTGTACGAGATTGCCCCCAACAAATGTTATGAGAGTAGTCCGTGATGTCTCTCCCGTCCATCTTAACGTCCAAATTGGACGGATGGACTATAAAGATACAAATTTTTTAATTCGAGAACTACATTTGCGCAATTATTAGTTGGAGGACTAAAAGTGCGCAAAGTTGAAAGTTAGAGAACTACCGTGGTTTTTTGCCCTTTTATTTATCACATAATCCTTTTATAGTTTAAAAAATATCTACTTAACTCCCTACCATTTTGTACACAAATTTGAAATTGATGGAAATCCCTCAAGTAGCAGCTTTAGTTAAAAATTCCAATTATATCGTTGTCTAATACTGATCACTATGAGGTTCTAAGAGTGGGATCTAAACAAGGGGGGACGGAGTTGATTTGAATCCAGATCATTTAATTTCTGAAGTCTCAGCCTTAATAATTAGACACTACGAGACTCTAATCACATTACATAAAACTATAAGGGAACATTTTTGAACCCTAATGGAATTGTGTAATATAATGCGAAGCCACAATGGCTAAAAATTGATTTGTCCAAATTTTTATGAAAATTTTGATAAGCAATAATATTCTTGGAAAATAGGATGTAATAGGCCGTTTTGATAAACTTTGGCAAACTGGACATGAAGATAAAAATTAGAAATTATGCCCTCTTTACAAACCATTTCTCATATATTATTCTGCTAAACAAAACCTCTAACCGATAGCTCCTTTTCCCTCCCCTTCCACTTCTGTACTGCCTGATCTTCATTGCTTCCACCCAGAACCACAATCACCCTGCACTGCCTTATGGACCATGAAGAAGTCACTGAAGAGCATGAACTACCACCCAATCATGAACTACATGCACCAACACCCAAGAAACACCCTGATTTTGAGGTTGGCTACTGCCTTCTCTGTTCTGAAAAGAAGCATACTGAAAATGGCCTCAAAGATCACAATAAACGCATTCACACCAGGTACCTCAAGAATAAGTGTGGTACTTGCCAGAACGTCTTCAAAACCCAGGCCTCATTGCGGCTGCACAGAAGGCCTGGCCCACCTGATCAGTAACACTTTCTCTGATTCATCCCCTGTGAGAAAATTGATCAATCATGTAAGGCGAAAGGGATGGTTAATATGTTAGAACCGGGCCAGGAAATAGACAAACTCAAGTTAGCACAAATTAGGCGGTATAACCGATCATATAATAGATAGGCGGTAGATACCAGCCATATAATAATTAGGCGGTAAAACCGACCATATAAAGACGGATAACAAAGCAAATAAGAGACACAGAAGATTTACGTGGTTCGGTCAAATTGACCTACGTCCACGGGCGAGGGAGGAGCAATATTTCTACTATAAAGAAGAAATACAAAAGACCGTAGAAAAGTGGTTCTTAGGCCAATAGGCACTTACAAAAGAGTTTAGAAAATATTCCTAAACTCAAAATAAGAAAGCCTAAAATATTTGACTGAATGGGCTAAATGACTTAAGAAGCTAATAGCCCATATAACTCTCTTAAGTGGTGCTCTTAAACTTCTCAAAGGCCTTCTCTATTTATAGGAAACAATGGAGGCTATTCCCTCAGCTTCTGGCGATGTGGGATTACAAAATTTTGCCACAGTCAAGAATCAAGAATTGCGGCTGCAGCAAGAAGTCAAGAGTTGCTGCTGTGGCTTGACTTTAAAAAATCTCCACCTTGGCATAATTTTGAGTACCACTATCGACAATAGTAAAATTGCTCCACCTTCTCCACATAAGCCCCAATGGGCATAAATCACCAACAATGAACACCAATCAAATCCAAGCACTGCTTGAATTTGTAAACTGGAAGAGGTTTCGTAAACATGTCAGCTGGATTGTCCTTAGTATTGATTTTCTGAATAAGGACTTTTCCCTCAGCAATGATATCTCGAATGAAGTGATACTTCACATCAATGTGTTTCGTCCTCTCATGATACATCTGATCTTTAGTCAAGTGTATGGCACTTTGACTATCACAGTGAATATCAGTAACACCTTGATATAGACTTAGCTCGCTAAATAAACTCTTCAACCACAAGCCTTCTTTGATTGCCTCGGTCACAGCCATATATTCTGCTTCAGTAGTAGACAAAGCTACGACAGGTTGTAGAGTAGCTTTCCAACTAACAGCACAACCGCCAATGCAAAATACATAGCCTGAAAGTGATCTTCTCCTGTCAAGATCCCCAGCGTAGTCTGAGTCTACAAAACCAACCAAAGTGTTATTATTTCTTCCAAACTCCAAACATGCATTTGAAGTACCTCGCAAGTATCTGAGAATCCACTTCACAGCTTGCCAATGTGCTTTACCAGGGCAAGACATATATCTGCTAACAACACTGACTGCTTGTGCAATATCTGGACGAGTACAAACCATTGCATACATAACACTGCCGACTGCACTGGAATAAGGAACCCGTGCCATATAATCTTCCTCTTCATCTGATTTTGGTGATTGAGCAGCAGATAGCTGAAAATGGCTAGCAAGAGGAGTAGATACTGGTTTAGCATCTTTCATGCCAAAACGCTCCAAAACTTTCTCAAGATAATTTTTCTGGGTCAAGAACAACTTCTCTACTCCTCGATCTCTTTTGATATCCATGCCAAGAATTTTCTTAGCTGCTCCCAAATCTTTCATTTCAAATTTACTATTTAACTGCAGTTTCAAAGTGTGAATTTCTGACAAATTCTTGGCAGCAATGAGCATGTCATCAACATAAAGCAGCAAATAAATGAAAGAACCATCATTTAACTTCCGGAAGTAAACACAACTATCATACATGCTCCTCAAATAACCATGACCCAACATAAAGGAATCAAACCTTTTATACCATTGTCTTGGAGACTGCTTCAATCCATATAAGGATTTCTTCAATAAGCAAACATGGTCTTCCTTACCTTCAATTTCAAAACCCTGGGGTTGTCTCATATAAATTTGTTCTTCAAGTTCGCCATGTAAGAAAGCTGTCTTAACATCAAGCTGCTCTAACTCCAAATCATACATGGCAACTAAAGCAAGTAAAACACGAATAGAGCTATGTTTAACAACAGGTGAAAACACGTCATTAAAATCAACACCTTGTACCTGACTATAGCCCTTTGCAACTAATCGTGCTTTATACCTTGCATCTTCAACCCCTGGAATACCTTCCTTCTTCTTGAAGACCCATTTGCAACCAACAATTTTCTTAGCTGACGGCGGCTTTACAAGAACCCAAGTTTCATTACGATGAAGAGATTCAATTTCTTCATTCATCGCAATCAACCACTTTGCAGAATCATCACAAGAAACTGCTTCTGAATAGGTGGAAGGCTCACCAACTGCATCAGTTTCTTCTGCAATAGACAAAGCATATGCAACTAAATTTGCATATCTTTGTGGTGGTCGAATGTCTCTCCTTTGTCTATCTCTGGCTATGGAATATTCCTCTTCTTCTGAACTATCTTCAACAGTAGATTCAAGTGTATCTACTGGCATTTGTTGAATAGAAGATTTGGTCTGAGAAGGACCAGAACTGCCAATATCAAGCTCCACCTGTTTCTGTGTACTATCAGTAGTACAAGGACTAGAACACTCCTTCTTAGAAGATAACATAGACAATTCATCAAAAGTAACATCTCTACTGATCACAAATTTTGGAGATTTGGGATCAGGACACCATAATCTGTATCCTTTCACCCCAGAAGCATACCCAAGAAAAATGCACTTTTTAGCCCTAGGCTCCAATTTTCCATCATTCACGTGCATGTATGCTGGACACCCAAAAACTTTTAAATTGGAGTAATCAGCAGGAGTACCTGACCAAACTTCCTCAGGAGTTTTGAAATCAAGAGATGCAGAAGGAGAACGGTTGACAATATAACAGGCCATATTGATCGCCTTTGCCCAAAAGTCGTTTGTCAACCCTGCATTGGAGATCATACATCTTGCTCTCTCCAAAAGAGTTCTGTTCATACGTTCGGCCACACCATTTTGTTGAGGCGTCATCCTGACGGTGTGATGCCGAACAATTCCTTCATTCTTGCAGAATTCATTAAATTCACCTCCACAAAATTCCATGCCATTATCTGTCCTGAGCCGCTTAATGTGTTTTCCTGTTTGCTTCTCAATCAAAACTTTTCATTGCTTGAAAGTTAGGAAAACATCATTTTTATGCTTAAGAAAATATACCCAAACTTTCCTTGAATAATCATCAATGAAAGTCAACATGTACCTGGCACCACCTTTAGAAGGAGCACGAGAAGGCCCCCAGAGGTCTGAATGAATGTAGTCCAAAGTTCCTTTTGTCCTGTGAACTGCCGGCAACTGGAAGCTAACTCTCTTCTGCTTTCCAAAAATGCAATGTTCACAGAGACCCATCTTTCCAATACTTTGACTACCAAGAAGACCTCGTTTGCATAAAATAGATAAGCCCTTCTCGCTCATGTGCCCCAATCTCATGTGCCATAATTTGGTAAAATCAGAATCAGACAAAGTTGATGTAGAAACAGCAGCAGCACCTGTAACAGTAGATCCCTGCAAAATATATAAAGTACCAGATTTGTGTGCCTTCATAACAACAAGGGCTCCTCGACTGATTTTGAGAACTCCATCTCCACCTGAATACCTGCACCCAATAGACTCAAGAGTGCCTAAAGAGATGAGATTTTTCTTCAAATCTGGAACATGTCTAACATCTGTGAGCGTCCTCACAATACCATCGTACATTTTAATCCTGATTGTGCCTTTGCCAACAACTTTACAAACAGCGTTGTTGCCCATTAAGACAACTCCACCTTCAGTTGATTCATATGTTGAAAACCAGTCCCTATTGGGACACATATGATATGAACAACCCGAATCTAAAATCCACTCATTGTTAGACCTAAAAATATTTTCCGTTGCACAGAAAATGGTTCCATCATTCTCATCAGCTGCTATACTAGCTTCAGCAGATTCAGTATTTTTCTCAACAAATTTCCCTTTTTGCTTTTCTTTATTTTTCAATTTAAAGCAATCAGAGATAACATGGCCCTTCTTTTTACAATAATTGCACACTACATTTTTATGTCTGGACTTGGATCTACTTCTATTTTCTGTGTTTCTCTTTTCAGATCTACCCCGAACAAACAAGCCATCGGCTTGACTCCCACTAGTTTCCCCAGTAATGTCCCTATCTATCTGCTCTTTAGATTTTAATGCAGATTTAATTTCCCGATACGAAATTGTTTCCTTTCCATAAATCATAGTATCGCGAAAATGCTTAAAAGACTGGGGAAGGGAACACAAAAGTAATAGGGCTTGATCTTCATCATCAATTTTCGAATCTATATTCCCCAAATCCATAATAATGGAATCAAATTTATCAAGATGGGAGAGTATAGATGTACCTTCAGACATCCGAAGCATGTACAAACTCTGCTTCAAATATAGCCGATTCTCGACTGTCTTCTTCATATACAAGGCTTTCAATTTATCCCACATAGCCTTGGCCGAAGTCTCCGTTGCTACCTCACGCAATACCTCATCGGAGAGATTTAAGATTATGCTGGATCTGGCCTTCTTATCCATATCGGCGAAATCCGCATCCTTTACATCTTCTGGTTTGTTCTCGATTCCGTGAATCGCTAGATCAACTCCGTCTTGAACAAGAATGGCCTCCATCTTGAGCTGCCACATTCCGAAGTTGACATTCCTGTCGAATTTCTCGACAACCGTCTTTGTTATCGTCATTGTTGCCACAAAATCTGTAACGTGAAGTTTGTCTCAAAAAACTGGCCAAACAAATATGCAAGTCTCGTGAGCGGGCCCCACAGGGTGAGCGGACCCCACGAGATAAGCGGGCCCCACGGGGGATGAATGGACTCCACAAGATGAGCGGGTCCCACAGATAAACGGACCCCACAGGATGAGTGGGCCCCACAGGATGGACGGACCCCACCAAATGAACCTGTCTTGCAAAATATAATAACCAGCTCTGATACCAGTTTGTTAGGACCGGGCCAGGAAATAGACAAACTCAAGTTAGCACAAATTATGCGGTATAACCGACCATATAATAGATAGGCGGTAGATACCAGCCATATAATAATTAGGCGGTAAAACCGACCATATAAAGACGGATAACAAAGCAAATAAGAGACACAGAAGATTTACGTGGTTCGGTCAAATTGACCTACGTCCACGGGCGAGGGAGGAGCAATATTTCTACTATAAAGAAGAAATACAAAAGACCGTTGAAAAGTGGTTCCTAGGCCAATAGGCACTTACAAAAGAGTTTAGAAAATATTCCTAAACTCAAAATAAGAAAGCCTAAAATATTTGACTGAATGGGCTAAATGACTTAAGAAGCTAATAGCTCATATAACTCTCTTAAGTGGTGCTCTTAAACTTCTCAAAGGCCTTCTCTATTTATAGGAAACAATGGAGGCTATTCCCTCAGCTTCTGGCGATGTGGGATTACAAAATTCTGCCACAGTCAAGAATCAAGAATTGCGGCTGCAGCAAGAAGTCAAGAGTTGCTGCTGTGGCTTGACTTTAACATAATATTCTTGGGAGAAGCCAAGGACAAAGTTGCTGCTACGTTACACTTAAAGGATAACTCCATTCAGGCGCGTCTGATTGCAACCTTTGCTTGTTACGCTTCGGGTTATTAAGGAGCTCTGAAATTTTTCAAGAATCAATTTTTATCGGAAAGATCTAAAATTCTTGCTTTTAGTCCGTCGAAATATGCGTATAGATGTTGATTTCTTTATGGTGAATATAAAGAAGAATTTTGTGCTTTTAATCCATAACAAATGTGCACAGATGTTGATTTCATTAAGGTGAAAATAAAAAAGAAAATCTTGATTATGATCTTTGGTTTTAAGGGCTTCATATGATAATCTGATATCAATCTTCAAGATTCAATTTTTCTTGGTCTTTATAAGAAAAAAGCTTAACTTTTATGTTTGTCATCCATATATATATATATATGTGTGTGCACAAACGTTGATTTCTTTACTGTGATCGATTCTGCTCTGTTGCATGTTGAAATGTTGTTAAAGTTTGGTTGTTGGTTTTGGAATTGGATGAACGTTAGGGAGTTGTGCATTGATCAGGACTCAGCTGGAGATAATGGGAAGACTAATAATTGACTAATGATAGTTAACGTTCTGTAGATTGTTTGTGGTTGTCCAATTTGCTTATGGTTGATCTTTTCCGTTATTTCAAGTGCCTAAGTTCCTTCTCAGATAATGCTATAACTGCACATCATAGATCTTCAATTGGCAATAGAAATCTGGAATTTTTGGATGGTGATGGTTTAGCTTAACACGGCCACAAGCAACAGAGAAGTAGTGAGTTTTCCGAGCTATAATTGGCTGTATAACTGTGAATGACTGGATTTTTGGAGCCAAAATGAGACACTATCATTCACAAAGAACACAGAAAGATTGTAAGGACATGTGTCCTAAGGATATTGGGTGGTTAGTTATGCTATTGTGATGCCATTTTTTATTACAATTAATTTGTCTTGAATGATTAATTATGAACGCATTTGCATGTTTTTTTTGTTTTTTGGGCCAAGATAGGATTTATTAATGCAATGGTTTCTCTTTTTTTCTTTTTTGTTTTCCCCTTGAAACAAGTTTGTTAGAATTAGTTAACTTCGATACAATCTTTTCTTTTGTAGTTGCTGGTTAATGACCATAAGGATCTGCTTTTATTAAGAGAACTAGTTCCTATGCACTGGTCATTATGCTGTTATCATGGAACCATTTTATCACAAAAATCCGGATTTAAACTACAAAGGTTTCTCTCCTGAACTAATGATTGCACTGTACAAAAAAAAATGTTTATCCAATGTTTGTTTGGGCCATTTTGGTTGATGCGATGGATGATATCAAGAAGGTTATCACTCCTCATCATTGAACTTTGTGCAAACAATAAGAAAATTTACCAATTCTGATGCATCTCCATATAGTTGTGACCAAGTCTTGATTGACTTTTTAAATGTTTAGTTGTTGTATGAGTTTGTTAATTACCTTTCTCCCCAAAACTAATTTCGATAGAAGTGTGCAACAAATTTAATTTAGATATTAAATTCCTGCTCTCAATTTTTTTTGCCATTACGAATCAAGATTCACTTAAAAAAACAAAAAACAAACAACTATATATTATTCAAACAAAAGATATAGCTAGTATTACAAAGGGCAAATTCCACTTACCCTGTGATTTAGTATTTTTTTTACATAACCCCTATGGTTTCAAAAGCTATACATAACCCCCTCATAGTTTGGATTAAAGTGTCAAAGTGATGGAAATGATCATTCATAACGGAGTCACCTAAAATATAAAAAATACCCTTATGTAAAAATTGAAAATTATTTATTAACAAGGGGGGTTATGTGTATATTTTGAAAACTATAAAGAGATTATATGGTAAAATATTAAACTATAACAGGGTTATATAATAAAACATAAAAATCATACAAGGTTAGTGTGTTATGTATTTATAAGAATAATTTTGATATTTTTAGAAGTTCCGTTATGAATGACTATTTTCGTCACTTTAATACTTTAATCCACACCATGAGCGGGTTATGTATAGTTTTTGAAATCATAGGGATTATATAAAAAAGCGCTAAACCACAGGGTAAAATGTAATTTACCCTATTACAAAAGATTCTACGAACCTATGACAATAACAGATTTTGGTCCAAAAATTTTGATTCAAAATTTTCATCTGCACAGATGTGCCAAATTATTGTTGACTTTTTAAAGGTTTAATTGTTGTATGTGTTTGTTAATTACCATTCTCCCCAAGAACCAATTTGGATAGAAGTGTGCGACAAATTTAATTCAGTTATGAATTACTTCTCTCAATTTTGTTCCTGTTACAAATCAAGATTCACTTAAAAAAAACAAATAGCAAACGACTATATATAATTCAAACAAAACATGTAGCTAGTATTGCAAAAGATTCTACAAACCTATAACAATAACAACAGATTTTGGTCCAAAATTTTCATCTCCATTGCTGTGCCAAATTCTCGATTGACTTGTTATAGGTCTAGTGATCGTATGCTTGTTAATTACCTTGCATTCTCCAAGAATGATCAACTTGGGCAGAAGTGTGCAACAAATTTTATTCAGCTATAAATTACTTCTCTCATTGTTAGATCCTATAACGAACTAAGACTCAATTCAAAACAAAAGCAAACAACTATATATGATTCAAACAAAACATATGTAGTACTACAAACATATAATTGAAAAAAAAACGTATGTAGTTCTACAAAAGATTCTACAAACCTATTACAACAGAGAAATTCTCTCTATTTGCGTGGACGAGTATCATGAGGGTCAGCAGTATTAGTACTGACCCTAGCAACATCCCTAGCACTTGCTTCAGCCTTTTTCTTAGCATACAAAGTGAAGTAAAAGATAGAACCAGCAATAGCAAAGCCAATAAGAGCCATAGTAGTAGGACTATACGGCAAATTTCTCCTTTGATGCAAAACACCACCAGGGCTATGGCCTGGTGGCCTTTTTTAGTTGTCTACTCCTGCTTTTCTCACATCTTCCGGGCTCATTTTGTGGGTGTCTGCATTGTTCCTCCAATCTTCACCTCCTGCCATTTTTGAACCTCTTTCTTTATTCTTCTTGTTTTTACAAAGTTGGGAATTTTGTAAAATCTGAAGTTGGGATTTGATTATATGGTCTATAACTTGTAGTGTGTGACCTTGTGTCATTGGGGAAGGAGGGAGGGTTTTTTTTTTTTGGGAGGGGTGGGGGGCTGGGGGTTCTGCCACGTTCTTTTTGACTATTGACGGTTTTTGGGATGATGAGATTCGAGTTGGACATGTGTCAATTTAGAGAGGATTTTGTGTTGACATGTTTAACAAACGTGGCTTGTACATGCTGATTCATTGGCTTTTGTGGACATCTGTCGTATTTGAGGAAATTTAGGTGTATTTCCTTGAAAGTTTAACCGACTGGACCCACCACCATAATATTTTATGTTCCATTAAATGATTTTTTGTTTTGTTGTATTAAAGGTTGGTTTTATTTGTTCATCTTCAGATTTGGCTAAACATCCTCTCATAATTTTAGGTTTTTGCTGAAATCTAGTTTTTTTCTTGTTCTCAACTCAATTTGACAGGACCAGCTCAAACTATGTTAGTATTTCTATAATTTATTTTCTTTTAAAACGGTTATTCTGTCTATTTTTTGTCATGGCAAGTTAATACGGAATTACTCTAATACACAAATACATCAGCAACCTTCTAGCAAATACTTCTTTTATCCTTTGATTCTTTTTTTTTTTTTTTACCTTTGTATATTAACCTTCTTGTCCTTCCGACCATTGCCCACCAAAATCATGTATTCTGTTTTTTGATATCTATACAATAATAAAGGGAGGGAGGTAGCAATTGGGATACATATTTTGTGTCATTTTTGAACTTCCAATTTTTTCCTTAAAATTTTGATTTTTATCCTAACCACCTAAGCACATTGCTAATATAATCTCCCATAACTCCCTTAAATATTGTAACTACCAAATTAGCTATAATTGGATTAAAGAAAAAATTACTAATAAATTGCAATTTTCGATGAAGAATTTATATAAAATTTAATTTTGTAAAAAAAATTAATATATTCATAAAAATTAATAATTATTTCTAATGTGCACACACATTGGGTGTACTCTAAGCACTAGTATAAATACTTCTATTCGGATTAAAACTAAGGCTCTGTTTGATAACATAAAAAAGTGCTGAAACTGAACCTTTTCAGATATTCAGATGTTTTGAATGTTTGATAAATAAAAATCCATCTGCTGAACTTGTTAACCAATGCTGTACTTGTGTGTATTTTTTTCAACACAAGAATCCTAACTGGATGCTTAATTCTGATAAGAATCAATAGAATTATTTCAACTACCTTATCTTATCTACCAAATGTACCCTTGTTTGTTAATTATGTTCAAAATTCTTATCTAATTAAACAACCTGATATTCTCTATCTAAGGGTTTTGTGTTTTTCTTTTCTCCCTTTTAATGACTTTCACATCTTCTCCATACTCTTCATATAATATATTTCATCTTTTATATTAATTTGATTTAAAAAAAAATATTGTCATTTTCATAACCTAACAATTTTAAGCTAATTAAATCATAGGTTTTATTTCTTTTTTGAATGAAAAGATATAAGGGCAAAATTATCAAATTAAACTTATTAAGCATTCAGTTATAAATATTTATCAAACAGTATAAATAAGTTTAGCATTAAAATTCAGACATTCATATATTTTTTTTTGAATGCTTAAAATTAGCAAATTAATTATTTCAATATTTAGATTTCAGAATTCGGATTCAGTTTTATCAAACGGAACCTAAGAGTTTTTTCTTAAACTTTTTTTTAGTGAAAGTGAGAGGTTTCGAATTCGGAATCTCCCATTTATACTCTGTCTCCCATACCACCCAAACCATCCCACCCCTGATTAAGACTAAGAGTTATCTTTGAACAATCTACTCTTTTCTATATTTCAACCATCCTTTTTAATACTTAATTTACTTCTTGTTTTAGTTAAAAACTTTTTTTGAAATTGTAAGTCACAATCTACTGGTGACCTTTTTTTTATATTTTTAGCGGATCTTTATAGTACATTATAGTTTAATCTATGGTACCAATTCCCCTGGTGATGCCTGGAGAAACTTGAGGATATGTGCAGGGACGCAACCTGAAATTTTAAGTTGAGGGGGCGAAACTCTGACTCATTGTTTTTTTTTTTTTTTTTTGGTGTAATGACTGCTTATATTTTGATTAAGCATACATGGATAATTTCAATGACAAAGCATGCATTTTGTATACTCCACTAGTTTAAACTCTACTTGAACTGACTACCATCATTTCTTGCTCTATTTTCTTCTTTCTTATAGATTCTTATGTTACTTATGAGACAAATCAATTTGTTTCCTTCTATTTGGATTTGATAAAAATATTTTTTTGTTCAAATCTTGGTCATTGTGAACAAAGGGAGTGGACAAATCTTAGTACGAGCAAATTGAGAGCATTTGAAGGCGTATTGACTATTAATCATGTTTTATTTCTATTTTTCATGTATTTTGAAGTAATTGGATATATTATTGTTAAAAAAATATTGGTTTATGTACTTTTTAATTAATTTTTATTGGTTCATGTATAGTTTTAATGTTGTAGTCATGTGGATATTAAATTAACTTTAAAACTTAATAGTTATAATAATTATGTTAAGGAAATTAAACAGCCATAAGTGAGTTTTAACTAAATCCAAATTAGTCTCGTAACTCGAATATTTTGTAAGTCAAGTATGAACTTCACATTTATCAACCTGAAACTCATAGGTTGAAACTTGAAGTAATACTAACTATATGAGTTGACTATGAATTTATTAAAGCCCTGCTCAGATGGCCCAATTAACAGGCCTACTTAGGTCAAACCATGATTTTGATATGCACTTGAATTGTAATGGAGACTGCAGTCACAGCACAGGCAATCTCGCAAGCACATCCTCTAGCAAATCCTCGGGAGGAGGCTGGAAATTGACATATCTTTGTAATCTAATTTGTGACTAGGAGATCTTAAACTAGCAAAAAGGGGCAAAAATTCTATATAACTAGTAGCAGCAAAAGATTTTGTTGTGATGGACTTAAATACTACAGAGCAGGAATGATGACAGTTCCAGAACCCTTGGTTTCGGTTTAAAATCCGATGATTTTAGTTCTTCTAAAAGGTGGAAGCTAAACGGGCCCTTGTAGAGATGGTTATAGTTATGTTTTTTGAACTTCCAGTTCCGGTCCGATTTCAATTCCAATTTTATTTTAGTTACGGTTCTAATTTCTTCTAATTACGGTTCCAGTTCTTTTAATTATATTTAAATACTTGTTATTATAAAATTAATTCTAAGAAAATATGACAATGAATGTAAAAAAAAAAAAGATTTATTATACTATCATGTGCAAGGAAAAATAGAAAATCATACAAATTTTATGAAAAATATTTCATTGTTGATTAGATTATTTTAGTCTTAAAGTTAGACTAGTTATAAGGTACAGACTTACTAATAGATAGAACAATAGATTGTTGGGTTGGGCTTGGAGTTGCTGGTATTAGGTGCTGACATATTGATATTAAATTCTAAACTGGCCAAATAAGTTTAAATAGCAAACATATTTTTGGATGGTTTGAATGGATCCTAAACTATCAATTCCAGTTCTTATTCAAAATATTGGTGAACCTGAACCTAAACCTAAACCTTTAGTCACGGCTATGGTTATGGTTCTAATTTCCAAAATTCGATTCCGATTCTAGTTTAAAAAATTATCAGGCTAGTTCCAGTCCAAACTTAAACCGTGGACACCCCTACTACAAAGTCCCAAATTCTGATCCTAGCAACTATCAGATTCCGATTTAGTTTGTAGGGATAATTTCATAAACTTCCCTTGAGGTTTTTGACAATTACACCTAGTTCCCTTGAGATTTCAAAAATTACCTCCCTTTAAATTATCATTTTGGTAACAAAATTTGTTCAGGTCAAAATTTTGAATGAATAACCTAAAATGCCCTCATGAAATTGTGAAATTCATTTTACTTTCTCTTAAAATTCTTTAAAAAATGTGGAATATATTCAACATCACAAAACCATTTTTAACCCTCATCTCTGCTATTCTAAACCTTCCATATTTCCACATCCCTAATTAGTATCATTATCTCCATGACCACCTCCACTATCAGTACCTATTTTCTAAAACCTCAAACTAAACGACAAAAAAATCAGCACTATTAAATTCAAAAAAAATTCACCAATTGGATTAATATAATACCCTATCTCTTAAATGTTGGAGTATCAATGCTAGTCCTGTCCTTCTTAAACATTCATCTCGCATCTTCTTCTATTTATTTCTTGATCCTCCAAAAAAAATTAAAATAAATTTGTAATATGTTTAAAATTGTGTTTATAACATAGGCTTATTCCATGAGCGAACTTTATTTTTGTTTTCTTTTAATGTCTAATTGTGTGAAATGCATTTATATACACAAGATTAGGAGCAGATTATTTAATTTCATGAAAAATGTTGATATGTTAAGGTTGTTATGGTCATTTTATAAAATTAAGGGAAATAAATATAATATTAAAAATTTCAAGGGTTACTAGCTGAAATTATCCCTAGTTTGTGTCCCAACGCAACTATCAGAATTTCGATTCCTATTGAAACTAGTTTATAAACCGATGCTTTGCACCAGTGCACGGATCTATATTATCTGTGTTTTTCTACCTTTTACTTTTTACTCGTGCAATCTAATTCTTGTGAAAAATATGGCAGTAATGGAATTGAACCATCCAAGCTTTCTTTCTCAGTAGCAAACGGATCAAGAAATTATTAATCTGCCAAACCATCCATCCATCTTTTCCTTTCTGAGAAAATGGTTTAATTGATTTACCGCGGAAAATTGCTCTACAAAATTTGGTGAACCATTTGTATTTTTCTCCTCACTTGACAGGAAATAGAAAAGCCGGCTGTGATCGGACTACTGCTTTCATCCCTCAACTCCAACAATGGTTTTGCTATTCCTACTTGTATCAGATAAATTTCGACAAGACTTTGGTGCAAAAAAAATATATAAATATTAGAACCTTCCCCCGTAAGGTAGAAGTGCCCAAGAAAAATTGCTCTCCAATATCTTGTCTTTGTTAAAACCGAAGATCCTTCCTTATAAACTGTCAAAATTTGCAAAATACTTCAATACCCAAGAAAGTAAATGCTTATATGAGATGAGAATATACATTATTGCGTCGTTAGGAGCATGGAGAAAAAAAAAAAGGTGAAACTCATCTAGCTGCAATTTTTCAATAGAAGAAGGAGAAGAAGAAGAAGTATTTGTAGACTTGAGATGAATACACATAAAAAAAAAAACAATAACAGGTCAATATTCATTATTTATTTCTCAATACAGAGTTGCTATAATAGTAGGTAAATTTTGAGACAATAACAGCCAAGAATTTGTAGCTACTTTTTGTTCGTAATTTTTCTCTAACCGATAAGTTCGTCAAAGTTTCTAGTCCCCACCAGTTGAGGTTTTTGCTTTCAACTTGTACTCCAATTGCTTTGTATGACCACAGTGAGGTCATTTGGTGCTACCTGACAAGAACTTAGGAGTTCCTGAATCCAGGCTAGATAACTCTTATTTGATGGGATTAATAAGTTTCATAACTAATTTGTCGCCGACTCCATTATTGAGGCCCCGAATCCGAATCCATGTTAGATAACTCTTATTTGTCGGGATATGAAGCCAATGAAGTGAACACTGAAAGCAAAAGCCAATGGTAGTGAATGAAGTCCATTGGCCCGCCCACCTAACCCTCAAATCCAGTTGTAATCTTCTAGAAGTAGATACAAATCCAGGCCGAATACATGCATCCACGTGGATTTTCTTGCTTCTTTCAACTTTCCCAACAATTAGTTTTACAATTAATCTTTTATATATCAACAATGTATATACTTTTATCATTAAATATATGATACATAATTTGAATTTAAATTATATATATATATGTCATACGTCTAATTATAATAGTATATACATTATCGATGTGTATAAAATTAACTTTTATTTTTATCCCAATCAAAGATTAAATACGAGAAAAAAAGTAGAGATTGCAAAATAACAGATGGAGTCTTCAGCAAGAGAGCTATCATTCACCAACTCTCAAACTCAGATGGAGTCTTCTCACTTCTGATATTCATTCTGCATTAGTGGAATTAAACTCTGTCATCGTGATGAGTAGAGGACTTGTAGATTCTTCGTACTCTTAAGTTTAGAATTCGAATTTTGAGTTTCACAGTTGATGAAAGATAGTCCTTAAAATTAGGGTAAATTTCACTTTATTCCCCTGTGGTTTAACATTTTTTTACATAACCCTCTTATAGTTTCAAAAGCTATACATAACCCCTTCATGGTTTAGATTAAAGTGTCAAAGTGACAGAATGATCATTCTTAACGGAGTCACCTAAAATATCAAAAATACCCTTATGTAAAGTTGAAAATTATTTATTAACCAAGAGGGGTTATGTGTATATTTTGAAAACTATAAGGGGGTTATATGGTAAAGTATTAAACTATAAGGGGTTTATATAGTAAAATATAAAAATTATACGCGGTTAATGTGTCATGTATTTATAAGGGTAATTTCGACATTTTTAGAAGTTCCATTACAAATGATTATTTCCGTTACTTTGACACTTTAATCCAAACCATGAGAGGGTTATGTATAGCTTTTGAAACCATAGGAAGATTATGTTAAAAAAGGCTAAATCACAGAAATAGCAAAGATTTGGATAATAGTTGGTTAAAGATTATGTTTGGTTTTGCAAAAAGAACTGCTCCCCATCCGGTACTACTGCCATCACATTCTATTATCAAGTAATCTGTGTCTAATGGTAATTTTAGATCATGTAAATTGCCTATTGTTTGTTTAATTTCTTGTATTAGTTTGACATCTTCTTTATTAAAGAGTATACATAGATGATATATTAGTATTTTCAAAAAACAAAGAAGAACATGTAAGCCATCTAAAATTAGTTTTCTCAGAATTTATTAAACACGGAATAATAATCAGTAATAAAAAAGCACAATTTTTTAGAAAAAATATAGAATTTTTAGGAACAGAAATAGGACAAGGAAATATAAAGGCCTTTCTCCAGTCATCTCCATATTGTCAAAAGAATTTATTTTCTGATTCTTCCCCCTATATTCCTGGGTTGAATCATTCTTACAGCTACCTTTTATACCACATTTACAATTATCTTTTTCTTCTAATCCTAAAAGTCTTATTTGTTTATTTGTAAATTTATCTTTAAATTTATTGTTTGTTAAAAAGGTATTATATGGTAAAAAATGTTCTCTAAGGAATGTTAATCCTGTTCTAGTAAGAATCATGCCATGGTATGCCTGTAAAATAAATGATAGTCCTAATATCATTTGATAAGGAAAACTCCTAATATATATTTCTGTTACCGGATATGGTTGTGTACAGTGCATGCTATCTATTTCAAAAAATAATAAAGAATTATGTAATGCTGTGTCATATGTATATGTACTTCCATCCATTTGTCTAGCCGTTCTAATATGGTATGCTTTTTCATAATATTTTTCTGGAATTAATTCTTGTTGGATTACTATATTACTAGCTCCTGTGTCTATTACTGCTAATAATTGTGTTTCAAAATCTCCTATTTTTATTCGAGTTTTTACTTCTATTGATGTTATATTTGATGTTCCTGCTTGTAATAATTCTAAATCATAATTATGTTTTATTTCTTCTATTTCTGGAAAGATTTCTAGATCTATGTTTTCAATAGATACTTCGCTTTCTATTATTTTTCCCTTATTTAATTTTTCTATTTTTTGCTCTAAATGTTCAACTTTATTTTCTAAAATTCTTATCCTTCTTTCTAAATAATGTTCTAAAGGCAGATTTTCTTCAGTTTTTTCTTTTTTAATATTTTCTATTAAAACATATTCCTGTGCAGACTTTTCTAAACAGTATTTGCATCCTTCTATATAACATAGCTGACATTGAAACCTTAATTCTATTGACGGATATTTATTACAGTTGCATAAAAGTTAAATATAAAATTTAAATTTTACATAACTATCGTTCATTCAAAACAGATAAGTCATACACAGTTAATATATAGAAAATTAATCCTTAAAATTTTAGCTTTATATCTCATTGGTTTGGTAACTTTTCTCTCAAAAAAAATTTAAACATTTCTTATGCATATACAAACGGTATATATATTGCTATCTTTACATGCAAGACAACTTACTATGTATATATAAATAAGAAAAGATACCTTGTTTTTAGGATCCTAAAAGACCAAAAGACGGTGTAGTACCCATTAAAGCCTTTCAGTTGCAAAGCAGGCATCAGGGGAAGATCCGGTGAGGCACAACTTCTAAGCACAAGATTCCCATTTTCACAGCATCAGAAGGAAAATTTGGATTTAAAGCAAGGAAGGTAAAATCTCAGTTATCTTTCTTAAAGTATCTAGTAGTCATCAATTTCTTAATTTCCAGTTAATCATCCTGATATTTTATATGAATTTTGAACCGCCTTTTCAATTTACATCCACTCCAGAAAACGCATACAGATTAGCATTACAAAGCCTCAGACAACCAGATACCTATTATTATTTTGACAAAATTTTAGAGGAAATTGAAACAACAGACCAGTGTTTAGCACATATACAAATAGAAGAAGCTAGATTATCTAAAGTAGCACACCACCATCCCGCATCATTTCTAAAAAATTTAAGACAAGCAAAAGTAGATTTACTTTGGCATAAATACTCTGAATTAAAATCAATAGAAAGACAAAAATTAGAAGAACAAGAAAAATATAAAAATAAAAGGAATTTTTGTAATAAAGTTTGTAGAACATCTGATTAACATTTAATTAATCACGTAAAAGACTTTAATTAGAGCCGTAAAAGTCCAACATAGTCCAACATAGTGTAGTCCAACATAGGTCTTTAATTAGATAATCTAGCTTCTTCTATTTGTATATGTGCTAAACACTGGTCTGTTGTTTCAATTTCCTCTAAAATTTTGTCAAAATAATAATAGGTATCTGGTTGTCTGAGGCTTTGTAATGCTAATCTGTATGCGTTTTCTGGAGTGGATGTAAATTGAAAAGGCGGTTCAAAATTCATATAAAATATCAGGATGATTAACTGGAATTTAAGAAATTGATGACTACTAGATACTTTAAGAAAGATAACTGAGATTTTACCTTCCTTGCTTTAAATCCAAATTTTCCTTCTGATGCTGTGAAAATGGGAATCTTGTGCTTAGAAGTTGTGCCTCACCGGATCTTCCCCTGATGCCTGCTTTGCAACTGAAAGGCTTTAATGGGTACTACACCGTCTTTTGGTCTTTTAGGATCCTAAAAACAAGGTATCTTTTTCAGAGTTTCCGGTTGTTTGGATCTAATCTAGGGTTGGCTGCCTAAATCTCTACTTTCTTATTTCTCTTTCGTCTTATGCTTAGAAATATGAGAGAGCTAAAGACTTGTAAAAAACTGCTAAAGAACGTATGAAATTGGAGTTTTTATTGGATGCTTTAATTTACAGGATGTAAGTGCATCGTACCCAACATTGGTTTGGGACGTATGCCTTTATAGACTTCTTGTGTAAACTGTGCGGACTTAAAATTTTTGACTAAAAGTCCGTGGATATGACATGTTTAACTTTTACGGACTTAAAACCTACTGAAATCCGTAAAAACATCAAATCAATATTGCCTATCTATACAATGTGGCTGTCAGCGAATAAAGGCTAAAAGCTCTATGGCCGTCCTATACAAAAAGTAATTTGGCCAAACTATACAATAAAAGCTTTTATGACCGATCTATTATAGCTTTGGACAAGATGGCCGAAGAATTATCCTTCCATTTAATCCAAACCATGAGAGGGTTATGTATAGCTTTTGAAACCATAGGAAGATTATGTTAAAAAAGGCTAAATCACAAGGGAATAAAATATAATTTACCCTTAAAATTATCCTACAATCAAGTTCACGATTCAAATCCTAAACCTAACAATTGAGATGAAAGGGTACAGCGACCTTTGGAAGAGTTTTTTTTTTCAAAAAAACTAGTTTTGTACCCGTTCGTTGAACGAGAATCATCGAAAAATAATAAACTATTTAGTTAATTTTATAAAAATGTCGATATAAAATACAAATTTAATGTATAATCTATTATAACTTGTCTTAAGTATATTACTATGTGCGCATTGTAATATAAAGTATTCTTATAATATAAATTTGAACATCTAATTCAGTGAATAATAATTCAAAAATGGAAAAAATAACATTCAAGCATTCAAAAACTTAAAAATAAATAAAAAGTGCAGTAAATAGTATCAAATAATATTCTACTCTTCAGAAACTTGTTTTTGCTTTTCTTCTGTTTGAACATTCTCCTTGATTTGTCCGTGTAAATCAGCATTTATTGATTTTCCATTATCACTACATGATAGCAAAGCAGGATAACTAAGTATAAAAAAATAAATGATTTATCGCATTCGAGGTTGTGTATAACAATACGTAAAGATTATAATTTAAGAAAGTAAAATAGTATATTAAATCTACCTTCTCATGCAAATCTTTTTATGAGGATTTCCTTCCTCTGTGGTTTTTGTTGAACCCTCTGATGAATGATTCATATGAAGTGTATTGAAATGTTGTTGATTAAAATCATCTGTTATACTAATTGGGATCTGGGAAGAAGATGTTTCAGGTTGGTATTGGTTGTCGGTTCCACCAATCTGATAATGATTTATCAAAATTAAAGGCAAAAATATTATGTGAGATATAATATGTGAAATATAAGAGAAATTTATTGCACATTACTTGTGAAAGCATGAAATGCGTTTCCTCCCAAAATCACAGTGGAACCATCTAGTCACTATAAATCTATTACTACCTTGTTTCAGATTATAATTGTTCAACTTGATTTGGAACACAAAAGATTTCCACGTGATCTTATTTATTATTGATGACACGATTTCATTGCTAAATCCTTCCTGAAAATGAAAATGAAATGCTAAATCCTTCACGATTCAAATTCTAAACCTAACAATTGAGATAAAAGGATACAGCGACCGGTGGAAGAGTTTTTTTTTCAAAAAAAATGTCACCTAGGACAGCAATATAGAATAGATTAAGCAGCCAACCAGACCCCTTCCCCAACTTCCAAATCCAATTCGGTACCAATTAGATCGCTGCCCCGACTCCCAAATCCCAATTACCAAATGGGACCCATTTCAGTGTTATGGGCCCGAGCCACGAAACTTAACTTTTCAGTTTTTATAAAAATTTAACTCCACCTCAATCTTGGTTGCGTGTAAAAGATATAGATGACATAATTCTTGTCCGTGCTTGATGATGATTTGACGAAAATATAAAATTCATCATTTTACCATAATAAAACGGGGGCAGATGGTCTGGCATAATTAATCAGTTGTTATTTTTCAAAATTCTTTTTCTACCATTTTAAGTAACTCTTCACCAATGTTTATCACTTCAACTCAATCACTAGCATCACACTTGAAATATTATCACTTAAACTTTAATCGCTAATATCACATAACTACTGAGCTACAAATTACAATCGATAAAAAAAAAAAAAAAAATCTCCTTCTCCGTCCTCTCATGCAAATTTTTTTCCTATCTCTTGCATTAAGATTTCTATGCTTACTAATTGTTGAATACACTAATTTTACTGGAGTTCTATTTCAATGTCCGAGTGTTTTTTTTTTCTATTTTTCCTCCTTAAGAGATTCATTAATCAATTACTACAATTAATTGCTTGATTTAATTTTTTTCTTCTATATTTTTATGAGATTTAAGCACATGAGACGTGCAATCCCCCAATATCTTCTTTAATTGCACCTCCGCTCCATTTTCTCCTGTATTCCTAATTGGAGCTAATATCTTTGTTTTTTCATATGATTAAAAAAAGTTAAGGGTGTGCTGTTAACAAACTTGGGAGTACCAACATCAGCTCCCTTTTAGAAATTGTACTTTGTATAATCCTTACTAGCTTGCTTGATTACACTACTGTAAATTTACCTGTGTGCAATTAGTACCAAGAAAATAGGAATTAATCGTTTTCAGCTGCTTTGTTTTTTCCCACATGGCAATTCTATTGTGTGTTGAATGAAAGGTTTCTCGTATAGGACCAAGTTGATATATGCCCAATTGGATTGAATTGAAAATAGAAATCCAAAACTTTTTAAAATTTGCAAATAGTGAAATCCATGTTTGATCGAAATAGAAGCTTAAGGCAAACTGTCAATTAATTTCATATCCACATTTGGAATAAATCATAGGGATTACTAATTACATTCGAAAACAAAATCAAAAGATTGTTTGCATGTGGTGTTGAAGTGCCAGAATTGTCTTTCTCTATTTTTTTAAAATATTTAAAATATAAATGAATGAGTTCTTGAATTCAAAATCTCTCATTTTTTTTTTTCATCTTATGCTCCCTTATCCACTGGATTTGTCATTTCTCACGTACAAACATATAAAATCATTGAAGCAATGGCCTTTGTGTGGCAATATAGCCTGCGGTTTCGTCATTTCCTGAGAAAAGAGACGTGTAAAGTTATAATTCTTCATGCAAGATGAGAAAGACATTCTCATGGGAAACGAAAGCATTCACGTTCTTGTAATTCTGCATTTCCCACAAAAAGTCAACACAATAATGACAACTAACTGCACAACGCACATGCCAATAATGGCCCTCTTTATGAGAACTAAGGTCAGCACTTACGTATGTCAATGTGATAACAGTAAGAAATGATTTAAATCCTGATCCAGTGCCGTGCATGAATAGATCCATCATATTTCGTAAAATAAATTTTTTTATTTTATAAAATTAAATCAGCAAAATTTAGTCCCAACTTAGATTTTTAACCACTTTTTCCCTTGAAACCATCACCTGATCTATACATGATTAATTTTTTTTAGAGGCAAAAAGACTAAATCTCATTTATAGTTAAATAAATAATTCAATCCATATTCATTTTTTTCCCCTAAAACGTAAGATCTAATGTGAACTATATTCATTTTTTCCTTAAAAAGGTGAAATTTGATTCGATCCATATTCATTTTTGCTACTAAAAAGTAAGGTCTGACCCTTCTGTATATAAAAAATGATTGCACGTGGGTGATATAGTGATTTCACGTCTAAAAGTGATCAAAAACTTATGGTGGGATCAAATTTTATTAATTTAAATTTATAAAAAATGTAAAATTAATAATTTAAAAGTAAAGGACAAGAAATTTATTTAACAAAATGCGAGGCACATCCTTGAATGACTTTCCCTAGATATTGTAGCGTAAACAAGAACAGCATTTAAGTATTGATTTTCTGATTCTTCACGAATCACTCAAGGAAAGTATTGAAAGACAAAATGCCTTCAGAGAGGGAACAGTTGAACTTGGTGTTGATACCTCTGTTGTCACCAGGACACATAATTCCCATGATTGACATGGCCAAAGTGTTGGCAGGGCATGGTGTGACAGCAACTATCATTACCACAGTCAAGAACGCCGGCCGTTTCAATGCAGGAATCGATCGTGTAGCTGCGTCCGGACTCCCCATTCGACTTCTTCAAGTCCCATTTCCATGTGAGGAGGTTGGATTGCCCCGGGGATGTGAGAGTCTAGATAATCTACCGTCCTACGACTTAGTAAGGAACTTCTTCAAAGCAATTGATATGCTGCAGCAGCCAGTTGAAAAGATGATTGAAGAGCTAATTAAGCCAAGTCCATGCTGCATCATCTGTGATAAATATGTTGCCTGGACGGCGCAAACAGCTCGTAGATTCCGGATTCCATGGATTTCTTTCGACGGCATGAGTTGTTTTACTCAACTGTGCATTCATAATTTGCAGATGACTAGAATTTACGAGGGCATCTCTGAGGGGCAGCCTTTTGTTGTGCCTAATATGCCGGACAAGATTGAATTTACTAGAGCTCAGCTTCCAGGAGCGTTTAATCCGGGCAGCTCCGTGGCAGATCTGAAAGGTATTCGAGAGCGGGTGGAAGCAGCTCAAGTAGAAGCATATGGGATGGTTGTCAACAGCTTTGAGGAAATGGAACAAAGATATGTACATGAATTCCGAAAAGTGAAGGGGGGTAAAGTTTGGTGCATTGGACCTTTATCAATGAGCAACAAGGAAAACTTGTATAAAATTCAGAGAGGAAGTGAAGCTGGCTCTTTCGATGAAGACTTGTGCTTGAAATGGCTGGACTCGAGGCAGCCAGGGAGTGTAATATATGCATGTCTTGGGAGTCTCGGCCGCCTCGCTCTTCAGCAGTTCACAGAGCTTGCGTTAGGACTGGAAGAATCCAATCATCCGTTTATATTAGTTGTAAAAGAAGAAAAGAAAGAAGAGACAGAGAGGTGGATTGCAGAAGATGGGTTCGAGGAAAGAACAAAAGGGAGAGGCCTTCTGATACGAGGGTGGGCCCCTCAGGTACTAATCTTATCTCATCCAGCTATTGGCGGATTCTTAACACACTGCGGTTGGAACTCAACCCTTGAAGCAGTTTCTGCTGGTGTGCCGATGATTACATGGCCTTTGTTTTCTGAGCAGTTTTTCAATGAGAGGCTAGTGGTTCAAATCTTGGACATTGGAGCCAGTGTCGGAGCTAAAGCTGTAAGGCACCTGGGAGAGGAAGAGAAGTCCGGAGTAAGTGTTAGAAGGCATGAAATCCACAAGGCCATCAGCAAGGTAATGGACGGGGGAATGGATGGAAAAGAAAGAAGGAAAAGAGCGAAACAAGTAGGGGAGATGGCCAAGATGGCAGTGGAAAAAGGGGGATCGTCTGACCTCAACATTGAACTGCTAATACAAGATATTATGCAGCTAGCATAGCGAACAAAGCAACAATCCAATCTCATTTCAAGGGATGAAATTTGGAACAACCATATTTTGATCCACAGAAATGACACAAGCTGCAGAACATGCACTCATTTTCCATTCTCAATTAGTTACATTTTTGCAATCTATGTTGCTTTATATTCTTTCTTGGACATTTTCCAGGTGCAGATGGATGTTGACAAGGTACTAAAGTGGAAATGATTGGGAAAAACAACTGTCTTACAACAGTAGGGACTCACAGGCAAAGCCATTTTGGACCATCAGTCCATATTAGAAAACGATTTCCTGCAAGTACTGCTTACTATGCTAAAAAGGATATGAACCATCAGTCCATGCTTTAGTTCTCCTTCTTACTTCTCCTCAATATTAGTCATTTTCTCTCCTCAAACTTCCATTTAACTAAATAAACTAGTTCAGAATTTTCCATCCAACACCTTGCTGATCAAGTCGTCTAACCTCGATCAAAGACTGGAACATATTATACTGTTGCTGAATTACTAGAAAGTGTGGAAATCCAAATTGATAGAAGCAGGAGCAAATCTTAGAGGATGAGTAAGTGGATTAGGTGGCCCTCTGCTGGGATGTTTCTTAGTGAACATTTTGAATTAGAGTTTGACCAATATGGCAATCTAATCTTCTATGGTAAACTTTTGCAACTCATCGTCCATAGTAATTCAACCCTCTTCTTTTTACATTATAATGTCAGCATCCCATTTGGCAAATTCTCTAATTCGGTGATTCCTTCTGAGATCAGTACCAAGACAAGTTAAGTTAAAATCTCAGAACTCATCAACCACCAATAAAAATTCAACTGAAATCCCATTCAACTGCAAGTCAGGAGAAGGTATTAAAAGTTAAGTGCTTCTACCTCACTTCACTTCAAGTGGTTTCACTATACTGTAATGAAACTGATGTTCACCAAATCTGATTGGAGTTATATTCTTTTTAAAAGCTTAAAATCAAGTGAATTTAAAAGTAGAACCAATCTCGTAGATTCTTGTCTATTGTGCTTGTTTAATGCTTGCCACTACAAAGGACAACCATCCCAGCCATCTCTTTAACAATGATATTCTCTTGGTAATAGTACCTATAGCCACAGGCCAACTGGTAAGCCTATGCAAATTTCTTAATTCGACTCTAACTTCTCACTCCTTCCCCCTCCCCCCTCCCCCAACCCCACCCACCCCACCCAAAAAAAAAAAAAAACCTTTAATAACATTGTCACAGAATGATGCAAAAAGTTCAAGCACCAGGACTGCTTGGAAAAATGTTTCCAGGGTTTGATGAACTTCATTGAACCAATATGAAATTGAAGCTAGTTATTACAAGGCTGAAAATAGTAGTATAAATTTCATAGCAATAACATTCGTTTATATAATGAAACCAATTGATAGTGTACTTATTGTAGCTTTCAAAACTAACTCAAATTTGAATACTACCGAATAGCTGTCACCTTTACATACTGAAACTTTAATCATGATATCCATGTAACTTACTAATCAGTTCGATCTTCTCTCCTACATTCACATCCAACTGATTCCATGCCCCTATCAGATTATATACGTGAGTAATTCTTTAATCAATTCAATCACTTTCTCCATTTGTTGCCAACGAGTAATTTTCAAGCCTTTTGCTTACTTAGGATGTCTCTTGATCTTCCTCACATTACACTATTTTCCCTATTGCAGCCTTCTTCTGAGGCCCCTTTCCTGGAGCAACAATAGCTAATTATCAGCTATATAATATGAGAGAAGAACATACACATGATAATTCCCCCCATATGACATACTCTTACCACTTAAATTTTCTAAAAATAATACATCACCAATATGGGTTTATCCACATTAAGCCAGTCATGGAGTTAATGTTCTAACCCTTTCTCCAGCCATGTCTGTGAATTCATAATTTAATCCTACCTAAAATAATCATAACTGAAGCAACATAGAAGTAGAATAAAGCTCCAAATTTTTTACCCAATTTAGATAACATCTCATAACAACGTTGCAAGAATCTTATTTGACCTCAACGATCAATCCATTTATTCTTACTTAACGAAGCAGAATGCCAGGAAAAAGTTGGAAACTTCAATCAATTTACTTGATTGTTTCCACTTTCCTAAATTCTGTCAAATTGAGACAAGATAGGGAAGGAGCTCGTTTAATACCTTTACTGATCAAAACACAAGATTACGTTGTTGCCTGCGGGTTAGTGGCGGCCACATGACAGACTCCTGCTACTTAATCATCTTCCTAAGGGGGGAGAAAATGCAAGCTGATTTCGAAGCTTTCATTCATCCATCTCGGCACCATATTCTAGTAAAACGTACCTGCACACAAGGAGCCCAAATACAATGACAAATCCAACCAAAACCCCAAGAAAAGGAAAGCATAAAAAAGTCCATTTCATCAACAAAGGTAGTAGAAACGAAATTAATTACCACACGGACGATTACTTGAGTTTATGGTATATCTACACAATAAAAGACAATCTAAGAAAGAGAACAGATGGACACTAGGCCTTGTTTGAAAAGCCATTTTTCCCTAAAAGAAAGTTTTACACTTTTAATTATTTTTTTATCTTATATATATCAAAAATTAGACTTTTAGATATGATTTCATTTAAAAAATTACTATACTTTTGGGAAAGAGAGGACCTGATTAATAGAAAGAAATGCACAAGATAAGGAGGAGGAGACAGCGTGGCTGGGTGGAAAAAGCTTGAGAGATGAACTTGGGGGCAAAATCGTAATTGGACACAAATACAAAAGTCATCCCCACTGCTCCCTTGCCTAACACACACAAAACATTGACACCCACCAGTAGGGATTTGGCTCCACTGCATAGTGGATTCTCTCTCCATTTTTCTACAATGTGTATCTAAATATGTAATATGTGTCTTTATTTAATAAAATAAGAGTTAAGATTAGTCAAATTTAAAATGATCATACTCCTTTGCTTTCTAGTAAAAGCACATATCATGTATAAGAAATAGAGAGAGAATTCGTTGAAAAGGAACCAAATCCCTACCCGTAATCCCCTACTCTAACAAAATGAAATTACACCATAGTCCACAGAAATAAGGGGATGAAATCTGAGCTTCCAATTGCAAACTCTCACTTTTGTAGTAGTTTAGATTAGATTTGATATAACAGAAGCTTTGTATTTTATACACAAGAAATCTCTATCCAGATGTGTGCAGCCTTTAAAAGTTAAGACCTTATTTGGATTATGATTTTTTGGAGAAAAATTTTTATGTTTTTTAGTAAATATTCCTTTTACACAATTTCAATTATCTTTTTCGTTCACATATATCATATTTTAAAAATTTTTATTATGAAATGCCTTAGCTAAGAGCTGCTAATATCATTAGCCTTAATGATTGATGGAGCAACTGATGAAAACAAGATGACCTCAAAATAATCCACTAACCTACCCAAGAATACGTTAATTACAATATCCTTCCTCATTAACCTTTTCTTAACCTTTTATACACCTCGTCTCATTTAGTGTATTAAATTAACTTCAAAACCCAGATATTGCTTTGCTTGATGATGTAATTAGAATATTCTAGTGCCATGTAAAACGCTACAAGAAGCGTGCAAAAACAATACTAACGTGTTTCGTTAAAATATTTATACTTTCATTTTTATTAATCACACTCCCAATATCATTTTAATTATGTAGTTTTCATTTATTAAACTATCTGATAAAACAAATAGTATGAGTGTAAATAACAAAACATCGAGTACAAATAACATTTCTCTTTGTCAAATAGGACATTTTCAATATTTTATCTTACCACATAATTTGGCAAGCATGCTTCAAATTTTTTATTCTTCATCTTTATTGCAAAGTGCAGCAAAATCGGTAATCGTCCATCCAACTTCTTACCGTTATGTCCTGAAAACCGAGAAATGAATTATTGCAAATTTTACCGTTACCCAAAACCGACAAAAGACTGCAAACTCCACAATCCTCCTAACGGCTAGATTTCCTTCTCCTCTATTTAAACAGATGCCCCTCCCCGCCCCAACCACAGCCATCTCCATCTGCCTCAGAAAATCATCTTTCTTTCTCCCTATCTCTCGCTGTGTCTCTTTTAGTGTGTGTTGTGCGTGTTTTTCTGCAGTAGTAAAAAGGAACTCTGAGAATGGCTTCTTCATCATCAACTATACTAGTCGGTTCTTGTCTCCTCTGCTTCTTCTTCTTCAGCTTCTCTGAAGCTGACAGAGACCTTCTTGTTGGTGGCAAGCCAGATTCCTGGAAAATCCCTTCTTCCAAATCAGATCATCTCAACAACTGGTCTCAAAAAGCACGTTTCGTCATTGGTGATTCTCTAGGTAATTAATCAATTTCTCTTCAAATTCCTTGAGATATTAAAAGTATAAAGACACATCCCTTTCCATGGTTTTATTCAACTTCTCATCCTACGGATCTGGATCTATTGACACTGAAATTTTATATCGTTTTGAATTTTTTATTGCTGTGTAATATTACTATTGCACAAAGAAAAACAGCCCTTTTGTCGTTTTATTCGATTCTCATGAACACTGAAATTCCTGTGTGACAAAAAAGGCAATAGAAGCATGCATTTTTTTTTTTGTAGTTTTATCGAATATTTTATCCTATAGGTTTTTATTAAGACTATTTTACAAAAAAAAAAGAAAGAAACCAACCCCAACTCTACTTATTTTTTAGTCATATTGATTTATCAACACTGAAATTCCTTTTTGGCAAAAAAAACAAAGAGAAAACATCCCTTTTTGTAGTTTTATTGAATTTTTATCCTGCTGATTTTTATTAAAGACTGAATTTTTTTTGAAAAAGAAAGAAAAGGATAGGAACCCCTGCTGTACTTTTCTTTTTTTCCCATCATATTCATTTTTTTCTTTTAATTTGGTGCAGTATGGAATTATGACGGGACAAAAGACTCTGTTTTACTGGTGAACAAGAAGGATTATGTGACCTGCAACACATCAAGTCCAATTGAAGCACACAATGATGGGAATACCAAAATTAAGCTAGACCATTCTGGACCATACTATTTCATCAGTGGAGCTCAGGGGCATTGTGAAAAGGGCCAGAAATTGCTTGTGGTGGTTATATCTGAAAGGCATACCAGAATATTCATCTCTCCAGCTCCTTCTCCTGCGGAGGAATTTCTTCAAGGTCCAGCTGTGGCTCCTACTAGCTCTGCTTCAAGGTTCAAAGGCAGCTTGTTTATGGTTGCTTTGGGGGCTGTGCTTTTTTGGGGAATGTTTTGATTTGATTTGATTTGAGAACCTTTTTGTCCTTTCTTTATTTTTTGCATTTTGGGGTTGGGAAATTCTTTGATTGAATTGTGGCTCTGTCACTTGATTCGAGTGAAATATTATTAGTTTGGCAATATCCTGATATTCAATTTCTTTTTCAATTTGTCCATTCTAATTCTTTTTGTATATCTTTAAGGAATTAATATAAAATTTGTTTGGGCAAGTGAAAATTGCAACTCATTTGACTATTTGAAATTTTAATATTGGGCAGAAAATCTAGATGACAGAGGAATATGAATGGTAATACTGCTATTTGGCACTGTTATCAAATATGGAATAGTTCGAATTTGGCAATTCTTGTGATTAATGGTAATAATACTTACACCCGAAAAAAAAAACCTTCTCTTTTCTCTGACCAGAAAATCCCTCATACGAGGGGTTAAATATAATTACCTGTTTTATCTCACGTGTGCTTTTGAACAAAAATTGCTATATAGATTACCTAAAAAACCAATTATCTGAACAGATAGTGCAAGAACAAATAAATGGCTTCTAAGGGAAATACAACCACTCTATTGACTGGGAATGATATTTCCAATTGGAGATTGATGGCCCAAATCGGCTACAGATATAGTGATCCATATTTGAGCGATCTTTTTTTTTTTTTTTTTCAACACAAGGGTGTCCGGATCAATTTTTACGGGGCCCAACTAATCCCCTGCGACCCAGCCCGGCCCAAGGACGATATGTGCTCGGAGGAATAGCAGTTGGAGGTGCTACCGCTGGACCATTCACACGGGACATATTTGAGCGATCAACATGTATTATTTTGCCTCAAAGATTCATTCAATTCACTATTCCCAATAATAATGTAGTTCAATAGAACTATTCAGTAGCCAAGGTAGGACACTTGAAGTCTTTCTCGCTACTAAAGTTAGAATTCGAATCATATACATGATAGAATAATAATGATAGTTGAGAGTCAGAAGACTCAGAACTCTTAGAATCCTTTCCACTCACAACTAGGTTCAGGATTTGAAGTAGTCAAGGCGAGGGGAGTTAAGGTAGAATCCAGTAGTTAGGGTAAGAGAGGTTAAGGTAGGGCTGCTTGACAGTTGGGGGAGGAGTGCGGAGAGGGGTGAGAGGATAAAAAAAGAGAGGCTATTTTCCAAGAACAAATTAAACACTAATAATCATAATAACGTGTTAGAGTGCATTACGAGACAAATGTACAAAGACAGGCAATTCCTTAAAGAGTGATAAATATAAAATTGTTAATCGTAAAGAGTGGTAAATATAAAATTGTTGCTCAGTAATACTAATTGACACAAATTCACATATTTGTGTATTTGGTAATATGCAAAGTGGGTTAGCTTGGGAATAACTTGGGAAACTTACGGCGGTTAGGAATAACTTGGGATAAAACAAAAGTAATAAAAGTGGATTCAAGCTTATAGCGTTTCTAACTTGGAAAATAATTGATCCCATTCCAAAGTGGATTCAAACAAAAAAAAAAAAAAAGAATAAAAGGAAAACACACACAAACACAAACACAAACACAAACACAACAATTGAACCTAGTCTACCCATATAAATTACCGTAAGCGGGGTCTAAGGCTGCAAAAGGAATAATTAGCAGATAGTCTATTATTACTTTAACTTGAAGTTTCTGCTTCTCAAGTCTATAAATACCGTCAATAATCAGGCTATTCTGGCAGGGAAAAAGTTCTTTGGCATTGCAATTATGGATTTTTCAAATCTTTATTCCGATTTAATATTCGAAATCCTTGCTCGAGCCTCACTAAACACATTGGATACTTGCAAATTGGTATCCAAAGATTGGAATCGACTTGTTTACGAGTCAAATTTCATGCCTAGCTACTGCAAAAATACCTCCAATGTCTATGGCTACTTGATTCAAAATCTTGTTGCAAACCGGCATCAATTCCGGTTTGTGTCGTTCAATTCTCAGCCACCAGAAGGGCATGATCAAACCTGCATCAGAATATCAACCCCAACTCCGGCTGATGATATGAATATTCAAGCTTCTTCGAAGCAAGGAATTTTGTGTTGTGTGAGACGAAAAGGTAAAGAATATCGATACTACGTGTACAAACCTAGTACACAGCAATGGCAAAATTTACCTAATCCAAAGTTGCGACTAACAACTCTAAAAGTTGCTTTGGTGGTGCTACGTTCCAACCCTTTATGGTACAAAATTATCAGGATTTCACGGCCACAAGTTTCGTAAGTATTGATGATTTTTTTCCATTTTTTCTGTCGCACTAATGTTAATAATCTGTTACTGTTGATTGACTAGGATTTTTTTTTTTTTTGGAGGAATTTGACTAGTAATTGACAAACTGTCAAGTACATGGGTCAGAGAAAATAAAATTGTCCCCTTAGCAGACTAGATAATAGAAGTTCTGAAAAACTTCAATGAATTCAGCAGCTCATTCTTAGATTTCGTTCGATAAAATATTTTTCGATTGTTTGTTGCTTTTCTGAAATTAAGCTGCCCATTGAAAAAATATCAAGCATTACTGATTAACTTCCTTAACGTTAATTATTTTGAAACACATATATCACTTTGCTTTAGGATAGTGAAATAACTTTTTTTTTCCCATATGTTAACTGTCAAATTTTATGAAAAATAACAACATTGGGAAGATTTGCTTGCATTATCTATTTAAGTCACAAAATTTCCAACAACTAATAATCCTTATATTCCTTCCAACAACCAAGTGATACTCTGATGATGTTGTTGATATCTATTTCCAGATAAACTTCCTTGTGCAAATAAGCTATGAGCTGCAAATTTTTGTTCTTCCCTCTCTTTAAAAGTTTTGTAACTTTTTCAGTCTCTATCAGAATTCATGCATCACTCACAGTAATCAACTAAAATGATTACATATTCTCATGGTTTCTTTCAATTTCCCACGTTTTAGGCGACCGGATTTCTATAATTACCACTGCGAGATTTTTGACTCAGAGAGATGGTCATGGAGGAGAGCAGAGGACATCTTGTTGCCACATGGGGAAATGTTTGACAATAACCAGTCTGTTTATGCAAGTGGATTGATATACTGGCTCACAACTGATGATAACGTCCTTGCCTTCAATCATGAACAAGAAACTTACCACACCTTTCCATTGCCTGAGCTTGTATGCAAGAATTGCGAGTACTCATGCAAGCAACTTGTAGAGTATCAAGGAAAACTTGGATTCATTTGCAAAACACCGGAAGGGCATATACACTTATGGGGTGTTTTAGACCGGAAACATCCCAGATGGAAATTGATAAAAGAAGTGAATATTGATTTGCTTGCAAAGGAGGTATCATTTCCCTCCCCAGCAGGTTTCTACAATGCAGATGTAGCTCTTCTGAAGGCCTTCAGAAAAATGATATTCTACAAGCTGCAAGATTCTAGTTACAATGAGATTGAGCTGCTTGATGGCCTCTGTTTTGCTGCTGATGTTTTCCCATTCCGGTCTGATTTGGAGCCTGTCAACCTGAGAGGTCGATGATTGTCAAAGTATAATGTGTGAGATAACAAGAGATCAAGTCTGTCTGCAGGTTGTCGTGTTAGGCATTTACTTGCCATAAATCTTGTTTTTGCCTTTTCACATTTGGAACATTTATATATTTCTTTTGCAGAGGGGATGTTGTTACTTACTCCACCTTTTGTTAGTGGAACTTCACTTCTTCATTTCGAAACTATCACAGAAAGAGTGAAGTACCAGTAACAAAAGTGAAGTGCCAACATCACAATTCTTTATACATACAATGATCATAGCACAATTGTTTGTCATGTTAGTTGTTATAGTATTAATAAAAGCACTAACAGTTTTGTTTGCTTTAGTTTGGCTCAAATGGTGAAAAGGCCTCTGAAATTTTTTCCATGCATCATTTTATTCTTATACATTTTAGGCTGAAACACTACATATCCATTGAAACTTTGTGAATAATGCTACTAGGTTAAGTGTGCCCTAAGTCAACTTTTTGAAGCATAAGTTACAACTTGGAGTGATCACAATAACACTGAAAACAAATGGAAAACAGTGTCCAATAAAAGCTATAGATTTATTTTCCTAGAAGTCCATTTGGAAACGAAAGGAAATGCAATTTACTTTTGCCACTGGTTAAAATTTCAAAATTTAGAACTTTATCTTCTTAGCAGGTTCAGGCAGGCACGATATAGCTGACTTGCCTCTCCTATTTATAGTTCAGCACAAAATTGAACAGATTATTGACTAAAAAGTATGAAAGCCACAATTAAAACTTCAGCATTTTTGTCTTTCTTTAGCACATCTTAACTGGTAGTGGAAAGAATCATTGGACTAACCCAGCATTGGAAATCATCAGGTTTTGCCAACAAACAATCATACGTCACCTCAAGACAATTTCACCTAAATACAAGAAACAAAAACGTTAGAGCACATTGCTTAACATAGGCAAAACATTCATTTTAAAAGTCTTCTGTTTGTAACATGTTGCCAATAATTCTTTCTTGTAACTGCTACAGTTGTTAAATCTACAATATTAATGGTAGTAATCTCTCATACTGCACGCCAACCATGACACCGTAAACCCTTTATCAATTCCTTTCAGCAAAAATTAAACAACATAAAAGATGAAACAAACAATAACAGTTCAAAGAAGAAATGAAAAATAATGGAACCTCAACAACAGGAGATCCTTTCTATATGCAAACCATTTCAGATGACACACCAGCCGAAGTATAAATGTTGAGGCAAGGCACTGTACTCGCTATGTCACTGGTACAAGTAAATAAAACATAGACTACACGAAGCAGACCAAGCTGATAGATTAATAGGAAACAAGACCAGGAATTTAGTCCATAGTGCTAATTGCGCATCAACTGAAGCCCACTCTCACTTATGATCTCCATGAAACACCAGATGCCTTCACTTAACAAGCATGCAATTGACACAGATTGAACAGCTACTTGAATTACAAGTTAGATCTAGAAAAGCTCTAATTTGTTATCCACCAACAAAAACAATTTGATAATTAGAAAAACTTGGTTAGAATCTCACAAAAGTAGGTTCTTAACAGAAAAAACTTAATTATGTATGTCCTGCATATATAGTGACTTAAACAGAGTGTCAGATGATTAAAATGTAATAGGCTGCAGCGGCTTGCACCAACGCAATTTGTGAGATATAACTTCATTAACCTAACCAATGTCAGGCCATGCTAAAAGCAACTTGGGACAGACCACATCAATTGACAAAAGATCTTGCATGGTTTCTCAATTGAGGGAGGGTGACACTTTAAATGCTCAGAAACCAAAGAGAAGAATATGTACTACAGACATGAAATGTAGTATCATCCATAGACAGAAAGAAGATGTAGCTAGAATTTGGAGATAATACAAGGCATTTAAAATAAAATATCCCAGCAGCAGTCGTTTATTGAGAGAGTTGCATGCTGTTATGGACAAGAGATGTTACAGCTTCAGCTCATTAGGTTGGGTATAAGATGCTGGGAATGATTTTATTTTTGTTTTTACAGCAACTAGTATTATTATTATTTTTTTTATCGGTAATAGTATTCAATGATTCTCTTTTGACAAACCCCATCAGTTAGTCAAAGACGAAAATCATAAGCTAAAATACTGCCCGGCGTACTATTTGTAGCAGGAAAGAAGTTCCCCTTATATCTAGTAGATGCACCCAGAGAGCTATATACACTTGCTTGTTCAAACACTATTAAATCTTTTCTAATCTCTAAATGCTTGAGAATACATAATTTCTATCACAAATTAACAATACCAACTAAGGTATTGCAACCAGCATCTGGAGATTTCTCTTTTAGACAGGAAAATGCAATTGCCAATAGATTGAACAAAAACATCGATAGATCAACCATACACATGTATCTATAAAAAGTTTATCCCAGGACCCTGGCTTAACTTTATGCCCCTAAATCAATGCTTAACAACTGTCATTGCAATGGAGAAAAGCTATAATCAGAAGCTATCTCAGAATGTAATACGCAAGCAGCTGATATGGAGAAACCCAATGACAAACCACTTCTGATATTAGCACATCAAAAAAACAGAATTAGAAGAAACTAAAACGTTAATGAATTAATTATTAGCTTTATATGATATAAAGATTTTCAAGCAGCAAGTATAATACCAGAGAATGGATGAGACAGCTGAGTATGCAGTACTCTGCCACGTAGGAAACTAAATGACATGTATCCATTACAGTTACATCGCCTTATGAGCAGCTTCAACAGCTTTTACTTGTACATGCAAGTCTTGTTTTACCTGTAGAGATTAATAAACATTCTATCAGAGTTCAAGAAAAGCAGCGAAGAGGATTTTAGGATTCCCTAATCTTTATGCCAAAGACTGCAGACCGTCTTAACTCTAAATTCTTCAATTCAGCACTTCATACATAACTGTAGGTAGACCATAATATGGCTACGGGAGCAGAACAAGTACCTGAATCATTTATGAAGCAAAATTTGGGATTTGTGCTCAGAGGGTCAAACATACCAAAGTGGCTTTTGTTATTCTCTCGACGTCAGTTGTCATTGTCAATCGGAGCTCTGCTGTGCCTTCTTGTATGTAGAAAAATAATGACACAGCTTTTTGGGCGGACTTTATATCAATTGACATACAACAAGCATCCTACTGATAACTCTCAAGAAAGTGTCTGAGCCAATGACTCGTAATTTTCCTTGATATTTCAGGCAATATCGTTCTTCATAGAAAGGGTTAAACCATTAAGCCCTTACATTCCTTTCTACTCAGATTCCACACCCTAAAATGAGAAAGAAGAGCATCCTGTCAGGCCAGACTGCAATTTAAGCAGATATTAAACTGAAGCATGATATTCAGCATTGTAGCACCATCGGATTCCTCATTTAGTACAGATTTTAGCCAAGTCTGCACACATCACTCTTTGCCTGTTCAACCCAGCTAAAACCTGGATCCTTAAGCACTTGCTGTTCGATCATCATGCTCCTAACATCATTTGCGTCATCCCACCTTCCTAATGATGCATACATATTGGCCAAAAGTACATAAGGAGCAGAATTCTTTTGGTCTAGGCGGAAAAGTTCATCTGCTGCTCTTCTTGCTAAGCTTACATTACTATGAACCCTGCAAGAACTAAGCAGAGCTTCCCAAACCACTGGGTCATCTTTGTATGGCATCTTATTAATGATTGATTCTAGTTCATTAAACCGTCCAGCCCGACCAAGTGAATCAATTATGCAAGTGTAATGATCTGGAAGTGGTGCCAGTCCATGTTTTTTCTGCATTGAATTGAATATAGTAATCCCAGGATCCACCAATCCAGAATGGCTACACGCAGTCAAAACAGCAACAAATGTTATGTCATCTGGTCTGGCACCTGATTGAATCATTTGTCTATAAACGCAAACAGCTTCATCTCCACACCCATTCTGTGCATACCCATGTAGCATCTCATTCCAAGTAACTGTATTTTTGAAAGGCATCAAATTAAAAAACTGTCTGGCCTCACAAATGTTGCCACACTTAGAATACATATCAACAAGTGCACTGCCCACAAAAACATCATCTGCATATCCATCCTTCACTATTAGACCATGAACTGGCTTCCCCTGGGACAAAGAAGATAGTTTTGCACAACAGCTCAACACAGTGGCATAAGAGAATTCAGTGGGCAATGTTCCCTTTCTAAGCATTTCAATAAAAATACTAAAAGCTTCTCCATCCATTGAATTGAAGGATAACCCTGCTATCATAGAATTCCAACAGACAGTGTCTAACAGATGAACCCCATTAAAAACATGTTTTGCACCAGCAACCCTACCACACTTCAAGTACATGCCAATAAGTCCACTACCGACATAAGTGTCAGTATGGAATCCAGGTTTTATCAAGCAGGCATGGGCTTGCCTTCCAGTCTCCAAATGACCTAATGCAGCACAGGAACTCAATAGTATTGCCAATGTAGTTCGATCAGGTTGCACATTTTGAAATTGCATTTCTCCGAAAAGATTCACTGTTTCCCTATGGTAGCCATTTTGTGTATATCCTGAGAGTAAAGCATTCCATGAGCTTAAGCTCTGATGTTCCAACCTGTCAAATATCATACGTGCAGTTTTAACATCCCCACACTTAATACAAGCTACAAGCATGTTGATGTGAGTGACATCATCAGGTTCAAAACCACTACTCTGCATCCATTCCATATATTGCATTGCTTTCTCTTTTTCGTCTTTTTGTCCATACCCTCCTATCATAATGTTCCAAGAAACAACACTAACCTCGGATAAATTAGCGAAAGCCATTTCAGCACTGTCCATATCTCCATTTTTGGCATACATGTCAAGCAACGAATTGCTCAGATGAAGATTGTTTTCAAAGCCAAGTTTTACAGTAAGGCCATGAATTTGTTTGCCTGGTACAATATGTAGTTCGCAATCATCATCGCTAATTGCTCCAAAGTCCCCACTCCCACCTTTGGCACAAACACCCAGAACACTAGACAATGAAACAGAATCAATTCTAATCCCATTCCTGTGCATCAATTTAAACATGTCAAATGCCTCCTCAATTCGATCAGCCTCAACTAGCCCTCCCATCAATGCAGTGAACGAGATCTCATTGGGCTCCGTCAAGTCCCAGAAAGCCTTAACTGCATCCCCCACCATCCCACACTTTGCATACATCCCCAACGAAGCATTCCCCACATACACATTCGTGTCTAAACCAAGTTTAATAGCAACTCCATGACACTCTTTTCCACACATTCTTTCCCCCAAGCCACCACAAGCACTCAAAACACTAGCCAACGTGAAACGGGTCGGCTCAAAACCACCTAACCTCATCATTTGATATAACTCCAAACTTCTTCTTTCATAACCATTCCGAACCAACGCACTAATCATCGTGTTCCACGACACACTATTCCTCTCGAGCATTCTAACAAAAAGTTCATGGGCATCCTCTAATTGGTTCTCTTTACAATAACAACTTAACATTGCATTGCAAGAGTAAATATTTCTCTGAGGTATTCGATCAAACACCAAACGAGCACTAACTAATTGACCACATTTTGAGTACAATTCGACAAGGCGGTTGGCAAGAAAAGTATCTGCGAAGGCCCCAATACGAAGTATGTGGGCATGAAGGATCTTCCCAGCAATGTGGGCTTTGTTATTGATGCAGTTTTGCAAAAGGTCAGCTACGTAAGCTGTGGCGGTGGTGGTTCTGGCTAGCATTCTTGGTGCTGAATTTCTCATTAGGCCACCTTGGGGCCAGTAGATTTTATTGTACAAGTTACAAGCTTGTCAATGCAAGTAGAAACTTAAAAAAAAAAAGCAAGCTGAAGTGTTGCAGAATCTATACTGGTAGTTGGTCTCATAATTGAGCCAGCCCTGCTGCATCAGCTGGTGGAAGCAAAGGAATGTCTTGCTTCCTTCACAATTTGGTAAAGCACGTGAAGCTCAAATGCGTAGTCGACGGGACAATAAAAACGATTGCTGAAAGTCCGTCTGGTAGTTTCCAGGATTTTGGGTAGTTTCCAGGATTAAAAACAGAAATGCCCCTTGTATGGTATAGCTATTCTTCCTCTTCTTTTTTTTCTTCCAAGTAGTTGATCATCGGGATGGCAAAGAAAATTTTAGGTAGTTTCCAGGATTAAAAACAGAAATGCCCCTTGTATGGTATGGCTATTCTACAAAAAAGAAAAAAAAAAAAACCCCTGTGCCGGTATTTCATGGTTTTAATTAATACAAAACATCAAAATCTGCGCAGATTCATCAGTTTCATTTGAGTAAAACAAATGAAGAAATAGAGAGAGATAGAGAGAGAGAGAGGGCTTACAAACCATAGTTATTAAATTCGGCCCAATTAGGCGGTTGAACCGGTCAAATCGGTGGACCGGCCATGAAACCTGATTGATTTAGCAATTAGATCGGAGTTGCAAATGATTCGCTTTGAAATGTTTGATTCAAACGGTCAAACCGATCACCCGCTAAATCTAGTGGTTTTTTTTGAATCCAATCGATTTTGAAAATTTTTCTGAAATAACCTTTTTACCTAATTTTTTAATTTGACCAGCCACACCAGCATGGGCATTGTCGTCTTTTTGACAATTAGATGAGAAAATTGAAAAGGGATTTGGGAATTAGGATTTCTTTCTTTCTTTACACTTATATTTATCATTTATATTTGTGTATAATATCAATATGAATTCATAAACTAAGAAACACGTATGGGTATGACTTGCATGCATGAATTATGAAATATGAATAGGTTATGACTTGTTAACATTTAAGAATTTCTGTACTTATTTATAATTTATATGTTTATTTAATTATATTATATTTTTTTTATTATATAGTGTGACCCACAGTTCAACTCGTGACCCGCCAATTGAACCACTAATCTGCCAACCCGATCCTCTTGCCGGGTTGGTTTTAATAACTATGTTACAAAACCTGTGTGTGTGTGTGTCAGAGAGAGAGAGAGATCAGCATTTATCTCAATCAAACAATAAGATTGAAGGGAAACAAGAGGAAGTGAAGATTTGCTACGAAAAAATCAAAGAAAAATAGGTGCGTATGTCATCTCTCATCTATTTCGATTAGGGTTTTGGGTTATTCATTATGATCTATTGATTTCAGATTCCATGGTGAGTTAATTATTTAATGAAGACAATGTTTTCAATGTACTGAGTATCATCTATGGCTTGAATTTGCAATTTTTATTTTTGATGTCAATTTGTAGGCTTTTGTGATTGGTTGACTAATCCATGTCAGATTTGTTTGTGTTCGAATAATACTCAAGTAAGTAATATTTCTGCTTGAGTGGAACTTTCATGAAGTATTAGTGTCACTGTCAAGTTATTTAATGAGTAATTGGCACAAGACTAACTTATTGTTAAATTTGTATGCTTATCTGTTGCTTATCTTAATATGGGGTTAAAGTAGAGCTATTGTAGTCAAATGTGGTCCCTAATCCCACCTAAAATGACCTTGTTTGTTGTACTTATGTTGTGTTAGGTTTTTGTATAATTGTGAAAGATAAATTACTAAAAAAAAAACGAAAAAAAGTAGACATACTTATGCATTGTGGTGGGAGATTCAGAGTAAAACCAACTCTCCACTACACAAGAACCCACATAGCCATTTTCAAGGAAAGAGTTGAAGATCAGTTATCCATAATAAGCCTGTGCAGAATGTTTAAAAAAGTAGATGAGCGTGCAACCAGAGTTAGTTTTTGGTTTTGTGCCCTAACAATTGACTTGGATGGTGGCCTACAACTAATTAGAGACAATGATGATATTAAATTGGTGACTGCAGTTTATTGGAAGCTGCCAACAATGCTAATTTATACTTGCAGTGGGGATGAGCTATTTGAAAAAGAGCATAAAAATGATAGGGTAATTGCTGGCACAGCTGCTACAAACAATGATACTGTGGCGACCTCACTTCCCCCTAAGGCGAACCAGAGGGTTGGCGAGCCGTCTGCCTAACTCTCGCCAGGACTCACGCAAGAGATCTAGCCCAAATCCTTCCGAAGTATAGCCTAAATTATTACAGTATTGATCCTCCAAAATAGACCAATAACTAAGACCACCTTAACTTCAGAGACAACAGCACTTTTAGATAGCGACTCGTCGATTCTTAAATACCTTACGCGTTACAAACCACGGAATAAAGTCAAACAATCCCATTTAACAAATTCATACAAGCCAAATACATTCTTACAAGCTAAGTAACAAATTTACACAAGCCACATAACCAATCTAGGGTTTACACTTTTCCAGCTTCAAGTGGCAACCCGAAACAAAACTACATTGTTTAATCCGAAATACATTAATAACAAGTAAAGTAGATTTCAGGCCTTTCTCATATGCCAGAACCTGTCAAGGAAAACAAAATAACGTGGGGTGAGCTAAACCTCAGTGGTGTCCCAAAACATGCAATTACATAAGGCAAGTAGCAAATATTAATTTCAACTAAAGTAAACGATTAGGAAAGCGTATAACAGCACAATGTAGGATACAGGGGCTCTCAGGAGCCATTCTCCACGAACTTGATCAAAATTTTCCGTAGTTGACCCTCCGTCAACTTTCACTACCTACGATCCATGTAGAACGCCACTTCACACCAGTTCCTACCTCCATTCATACCCCTGTCCCGGGCCCGCACACCAAAAATGATAGTGGTAATACTCGAGTACACCCTTTTATAAACTAATCGAGAGATTCACCCAACGACGTCACAGACTAGTCGAGGGATTTACCCAACGACGTCACAGACTAGTCGAGGGATTTACCCAACAACGTCACAACACTTGAGAGATTCACGAAAACATTTCGCACAAGTCACCACTCGAACAGCTAGTGTGATAAAGTACACACTGCTCATTTCGATGGATCAAAAACCACTTTGCAATTATCATATATCGAGTCAAGAAAGCACTGTAACCAAATAGTCATAAAACAAGCAGGGACACTCACCAAGAGTGAAGCTCAGATGTCAAGTTGGGAATCGAAATCCGCGTCCTCGCTAAATCCTAGAAAATCAAGTTTTAAGAACTATAAGTTTTCTATTCAAATTCTAGGTATATAAATATAAAAGGTTATCTGGTATATTACTAGTTTATTTCCTCGAAATAATTCGACAATCCACTTAGGATTAAACTTTGTAAAAGTAGTAAATTGTTTCATATGGCTTTCTTTATAATACTTTTCTTTCTCAAAGTGCCACTAGTACTTTTTTTTTTTTATTTAAAGTAAGTTTTCTTGCCGAGCAGGTTTTCTACGCTTTTTAGTTAAAATTATTAAAATCTCGTATTTTGTCAATTTTCCTCTAGACATCTAGACAGGGACAAATTTTAAGGAAAGAAAAGGAGGTAAAACAAGACTTAGGGTTTTAGAAACTAGTGAAGTCGTTTTCTAGAAGCAATAAGGTTAGTTTAAGCTAAAGGAAGAAATATCGAGTCGGCAAAGTTTAGAAAATTTCTACACAAGACTTTCTAACGTTAATGTACAATACCAAGTTTTATCGTTCGATACTAGGGCGAAGATATATTGAAATAGCTTGCTTAAAACTTTCTCAAGTTCACAGGACCAAAACGGATTTCTTACGATTCCGATTCACAAGCACATAATATTTCAGATTTGTCAATATAGCAAACTCACATTTCAAATAGAAATCTCACTAGGGCTTCGTCAATCATTAGCCCTAGATTTCAACAGATTCATTTCTGATCAAAATTTAAACAAATGACCAAGGCTTCGTCAATCATTAGCTCTTGGTATCCAACAGGCTCATATCAGATCACAATTGAACAAAATAAATGCAAGGCTTCCAAGCAGTTCCATCGACTAAACCGCAAGGGTTTTGTCAACCAAGTATAAATAATAACAAGTAATTCCAGCAGTTAATTTCATCAAAATTTTAATGTTTGTAAAAATTACTCAAATAGCCAAACTAGAAATTTTCCGGCATCTATACTTCAACATTTTTGGTCCAATCTTCCAACATATCAAATGTTTCATAGCTAAACCACTTACACGGCTTAAATACACATTTTTCATGCATTTCTAAACCATTTTCTTCCAAGCAAAAATTCCAGAAACAAGTTAAAATTTCCAATTCAAGTCTCTCGGCTACTAGCAAATTTTCCAGCAGCTTAATTGATCATCAATCCAACTTTTCCTTGGATAAAACAGTGTTTTAAGTACTCAAGTTCGACATGCAAACACTTGGCTAGCTAATTAACATTTCTAGTTCAAAATCAGATTCGAATAACAACTACAAACATCCCAAAAATCCAGAAATTTGTCCAGCTAGCCTCAGATGAACATGCATGTAAGCTGGTTTCATTTTATTTTTATTTTTCTTGCCTAACCTAGCTAACTATCCTCATGCAAGACTTAATCACCTAGTGTTTAGTTGGTTAATCGAAATTACAAGCTCAGATTACTTTAATTAACCAAGATTAAGTCTGCATTTCCTAATCAACTCTCGGCAATTTCTATTTCCTTCCGAATCAGATTTCTTAAGCTATCAATCTCATCATCCGAACGCACAAACAATACATGCATGTCTTAATCATATATTTTTTTTTAGTTAATTACAATTGCATGCTCAGATTGTCAAGAGATAAACGAATTAATCTCAGCATTATCCCCTTAAAGTCTCGGCAAACCCACTTTCTGCGCACATCAGAATTTTCCTTTCCTCAATTACTCATCCGAACGCTTAAACATTACATGCAAGCTCCTTAACATCTTCACCTACTTGTAGTTAGTCAGTCTAAGTCCAAGATTTACCTCGAACTGAAGCTTATACGCATGGCACAAAAGCTGTCAAGTTTCCTCCTCTCTCGGACAGCTTACGCACTCGATGGTGCAGTTGTGGAGTTGCGGTTGGAACTGATGAAGATGGTGACGATCAGCAGCTGGTTGAGGTTAAGAAAATGCAGAAGGAACTCACGCAGTGTTTCTCTCCTTTCTTCCCTCTAGCTCCCTTGGTCAGAACAGAAAAACTACAGCTCGGGGTTTTCTTTTTCTTACTCTCGGATACAGCAGGCAGCTCTCTTCTCACGGTCGATACTCACGAGGTAAGGTGGAGTGGTGGTGCGAGGCTGAGATAAAGTGGAGTGTTTGAGAGAGGTGATTCGCAGTGAAGAGAGGTTGAGTGTTGGAGAGGTGAAAGTGAAGTGTGTTCGGCCGAATGGAAATGGCTATGTTATAAGGTTGGCCGAGAGGGTGTTGGTGTGGTTGCATGGTAATTTTCCGAAATAGTGGAGGGTATTTCGGTCTTTTCACATCTCCTCCTAATTTCTACTCAAGTCCTCAATTCTAACTTAATTCCAAAAATTATCCCAATTGTGATTTAAACGCCTAATTATATACTAACCTTGCGAAAATTTAATCATTGGGAATTTTCACGTCCTAAGTATACTTAGTATACTTGTATCGATTTTGTCTAAAATTTATCGATTGCATCTTAATACTAAGGTTCCTCATAACCCTTTACATTATTAACGATTAAACTAGCTATCGGAATTTAAAGAATTTATTTTTAAGGAATAAAATTAATTTAACTCTAGATTTATTAATTTAGTATAACAAAACCAATTAATTTAATAGTTTAGCACAATTATATTATTTTTCACATAAAAATTATTTTTTTCCCACTTATTTAAAAACAAATAAATAATAAAAAAATAATGCTAGAATTTATTAAAGAATAAGAAATGCAAATGAAATATGCACTGAGGTATATATATATATTTCGAGGTTCTCACAGATACGGTAGGAACAGTTATAAGTGTTAGTAAGGTAAAGGACACTATGGGGACGTTTGATGATGATGAAGAGCCTGAATGGTTAATGAAGGGGGGAAACAATAGAAGATGAATATATTTGTGCATCCAAGAAAGATACTGCGGAGGCAACCAAAAATCTGATTGAGACAAGAAGAAAGCTGATGGCACCAAACCTACCCCAAAGTTGCCTTGCACGTATTCTCATTTGCTGGGAAAAAAGATGAAAAGAATCTTGCTAAAAATGGGGTTGCAAAGAAGAAAATGGCTAGTAAAATCACTGTATCCAGAGAGCCTGATGTGATTCAGCAAATTGCATCACCCAAGAAAATGCTGCGGAGACAACCAAAAATCTGATTAAGACGAGAAGAAAGCTGATGGCACCAAACCTACCTCAAAGTTGCCTCTGCACATATTCTCATTTGCTGGGAAAAAGGATGAAAAGAATCTTGCCAAAAGTGGGGTTGTAAAGAAGAAAATGGCTAGTAAAACCACTGTATCCAGAGGGCCTAATGTGATTCAGCAAATTCCATCTCAAGTTTCAGCTCAAAAAACATCTCAAATTCCATCACAAGATGAAGTATCAAGCACTACCACAGCTCAAGGAAACTCAAAAGTTGAACGAGAAAAAGCAACAGTAGAAGAACCAGCTTTGGAAGAAGATAGAGAAAGGCTAGTAAATGACTAGGTGGCTGAAGAGAATCGACAAAAACATGTGATTCCAGATGAAGAGTTGCTGGACAAATTTAGATATGATGGTGGAGAAAAGAATGATTGTCTTGACTTTAATCCTGTAGTTGAGTTTAGGAAGCCACATTTTGAGCTAAAAGTTGGGCACAAGTTTACTAACTTTTGGGTGTTCATGTTTGTGTTATGTGAATGGCTAGTCAGAGAGGGATATGAAGCTTCTTGGGTGAAAAACTATTCCAAGAAAATTATTGCCAAATGTGCAAAAGGCTGTAGCTGGATGATTCGTGCAAGCCTATTCAAGATGAATCAACCTTTCAAATAAAGTTCTTGAAGGGTGAACATGTCTGTGCTAGAGAATATAAAAATAGCATGTAACAGCAACATATCTAAAAAACAAGTATTAAGATAAGATCAAGGATAATCCAAAATTTGATTTGATGGTGTTGAACATTGACATCAAAAGAGATTCAATGATCAATGTATCAATTAAGGCAAAAGATGTGATGCTTGGCACAGACATGGAACAATATCGAAAGTTGTGGAGTTATGCAACCACTATTTGAGACACTAATCCTTGAGGCATTGTAAAAATTCAGATTGACAGTCAACTGATGGTGTAAGAGGGACATTTGAAAGGTTGTATTATTACTTACATGCATGCAAGCAGGGTATCCTTGATAGTTGTAGACCAATAATCGGTCTAGATAGCTGTTTTCCGAAGACTGCATTCAGTGGCCAATTACTGTTAGCACTTGGCAAAGATGGCAATGACAACATAGTACCTATAGCAGTTGTAGTGGCAGGGGTAGAGAGGTACTACTCATGGAAATAGTTTTTGGATTTGCTACTTGCTGATCTGGGCCTGGGTAGGGATAACATCCCTTGGACATTCACCTCAAATAGACAGAAACGGCTTGTACATGCTATGAATGAATTGTTTCCAGATTGTGAACATAGGTTTTGCTTGAGGCTTATGTATCAAGATTTCAACCAAAAGTTCAAAGGAAAAGAAATGAAAGGCATGTTCTAGGCTGCTGCAAGTGCTGGCAACGAAATGGACCAGCAAGTGGCAATGAATAAACTGGAAAAGGCTAACAAAGATGCTGTTGGGTGGTTGAGTAGAATTCTACCAACTTTTTGATCTAGAGCACGTTTTAAAGGAAGTAGTAAATGTGACATTTTGGTGAACAACCTAAATAAGTCATTCAACAACTACATTTTAGAAGCAAAAGAATTGGAATGCTTGAATGGATAAGGAGGAGGTTGATGCTCAAAATTCAGAAGAAGAGATATGGAATGCAAAAGTTTCAAGGAGAAATTTGTCCTACCATTGCAGAAAAGATTAACAAAAATCAAAAGTTGAGCAGGACCTTTGTTGCGACATGGGATGGTGGTCACAAGTGTGAGGTTGACTGTGGTCCAAGAAAATGTGTAGTTGTTGATTTGTAGGAATGGACGTACCTATGGTTATTTTCAATTAACAAGTTATCCTTATGCCTATGCATGTGCAACAATAGAAGTATGTGCCTATGCAGTTCATTCATTGTCACTTTTCAGTCTATTTCATTGCCAACATTTGCAATAGTCCAGAACATGTCTTTCATTTCCTTTCCTTTGAACTTTTCATTGAAATTTTGGTACATATGCCTCAAGCAAAACCTATGTTCAAAATCTAGAAACAATTCATTCATGGCATGTACAAGCCTTTCTGTCTATCTGAGGGATGTTATCCCTTCCTAGGCCCAAATCAGCCAGTAGCAACTCCAAAAACCATTTTCATGAGTTGTATCTCTCTATCTCTACCACTAGAACTGCTATAGGTATCACGTTGTCATTGCCATCTCTGCCAAGTGCAGTTAGTAATTGGCCACCAGCAGTATTTAGTAAATAGCAATCTAGACCAAGTATTGGTCTACAACCATCAAGGAAACCCTGTTTGCATGCATGTAAGTACTAATATAACCTTTCAAATGCCCCTTTTACACCATCAGCTAGTTTGTCAATCTAAATTTTTACAGTGCTTCCAGGATTTATGTCTCAAATAGTGGCTACATAACTCCACAACTTTTGATATTGTTCCATGTCCGTGCAAAGCATGAAATCTTTTGCCTTTCTCTTCGCTCTACCAACCCTAGCAATTGATACATTGATCATTAAATCTCTTCTTATGTTAGTCTTCAGCCCCATCAAATCAATTTGTTTATTATCCCTGATCTTATCTTGACACTTGTTGCTCATATATGTTGCTGTTGCATGCTCGTTTTATATTCTCTAACGCACACATGGTCACCCTTCAAGAAATTTATTTGAAAGGTTGATTTATTTTGAATTGGTATTGCACGAATCCTCCAGCTATAGCCCTTTGCATATTTGGTAATAATTTTCTTGGAGTAGTTTTTCACCCAAAAGCTTTATATCCCTCTCTAACTAGCCATTCACATAACACAAACCTAAACACCCGAAAGTTAGTAAACTTGTGACCAACCTGTAACGACCCCACTTCTTCTTAGGGCGAACCCTAGGGTTTCGGCGGGCCGCCTGCCTAACTCTCGCTAGGACTCGATACAAGTTGAATTTAAACTTAAAGTTAATCAACCAATAAGAAAATCAATGTAAAGAAAGTCGCTTCCTTCAAATTGTCATTCAATTCTTACATCACAATGTTTCCAAAAGATACATCAAATTCCCAAAAAAATACAACCACCCAAAGTTGACTAAATCATTTATATCCAAATTCAAATCAAAATATAATCAAGCCAGCTTCTCCAAAATCTTTCCACTCTCAGTTCCTGTTAAGGAAAACAAACTACGAGGGTGAGCTAATGCTCAGTGAGGCCAAGAAAAAAAAAAACAGGCAAGCAAGCAAGTACAACAAGTATTAAACTTATAAAAGAAAGGCAGTCATAATATTCATGTAATTCACAAAAGAAAACAAGACACAATCATTAAAGGATACGAAAGCTCTCAAGGTCTTGATCCCAAAATTTCAAGTATTGACACTCCGTCAACCGAGCAAGTATCAAGTCCGTAGAACCCCACTTTTCACCAAATTTCTGTCCACTGTTACACCCCCTACCGGGCCCGAACATCAAACAAATCTTTTTAATATTATTCAAGTATATCCAAGTCAAGTATATGTCCAAGGTTCACCAAACTCCTCAACCAAGCCCTTGCTGGCTTGAGTTGAATGGCTAGCCATTGGTTTTAGGCGTCTCCACAAGTTCAAGTATAAGTTGACAAGATTGCTCTCAAATCGACGCCAAGTCAATCACAAATATAATTGTCAAGTACTAGCAGGTCAATTATCAAATCAAGTAAAAGAGAACGAGTGCGATAAAGTACACACTCGTCTTGACAAGTCCAATTCACATAGTCAACAAGAAGTAGTTCAAGTATTATGCAACAAGTCATGCATTTGACACTCACCAATTTCAAAAGCAAGTAAGCAAGAAATTCCTTTAAAGTTTCTCGCCGGAATTCCTTTCAAACCCCTCTTGAGCACCTGAAGAAATATTAACCAACCATCACTCACGGGTATCCTAGGTCACTTGGCATACAAGAAAGAAAATTCAGTTGCTTAGAACTTAGGACAACGCCTCAAAAGTGTTTTAGTTCATCGAAAACCGGATTCAAAAATGAAGGTTTAAAGTCACAAGAAAACTTGTATCATCCATGAAATCAAGTTTGAAACGGACTATCAATCTCATAATAAAGTTGGAAGTTCTTAAAAGTTCATTTTGTTGGAAACCAGAAATTTCCAGCTTTATACGACAACACTTGAAAAATCATATCTTGAGTTTGGTAAGTCCAAAAATTGGAAAATACCGTTGGAAATTAGATTCAAAGTACTAAAAATTTCCAGAAGACACTTTTCCCAGATTCCAATCAGAAATCATTCAAATCCCAGCTCAAACTTGTTGTTTTATTAAAACGGGTCAGAAACAGTCTTGATTTTCAGTAAAGTTTGAAAAGGCGAAAAAATTCACAGGAATTGAATTAATCTCTAAAATTTAAAACACAAAAAGAACTTCAAGTCAAGTTTCAAACGCAACAAGAGGAACTCAATTTGGATTTTTCAACACCAAGATATAACAGTTTTAAAAAAACTGGTTTTTGCAACCTGTTCCGCAGATTTTCAGTCATAAAGCTTCAGTACAGTTTCGAAATCAGGCCATAACTGACGTTACACAAATCCAAATTGGGAATGGTTTATGGCATTGAAAACTAGATTCAAAATGTTATAAATCATCAGAAGAAATCATGTTCAAATTCTTTTCACAAGAGGGACGAAATTGAGCCACAAGATGCAGCTGTATAATTTTCTCGGGTAAACAGGTGAAGCAAATCAGTCCACTTTACAGGTTCGCTACGGCTCACTCAAAACGAATTATTAGGGAAATTTTATACCGTTGGAAAGCTCTTGGTGTCTTGTTTCAAATGCAGTAAGCGGCACTTGATTTCAACTTTTGTACAAAGATTTATACGTAGTCAAAGAGCCCCTGGTCGGCTGGCCTGGTAACTTTTTCAGTTTTCTTTCTTTTCTCAAAACTCAAGTTTATCCAACCAATGGAAACAATTTTTGAAAGATAATTTTTACACACACAATACAACATATAACAAGCATTTTTACAGCCATTTGAACAACAAAATTCGAAATTAAAGCAAGGGAACAAGACAGCAAAATTTCGGTCAGCCCCTCCCCTTGATTTCTTCAAGTTTTCTCTCCACTACCAAGCCAAATATCAAGCCATAACTCACAAGATTAGCAACCAACAAGCAAGAATTCTCAAGTCCTCTACTTAGAAGTTCACCTCAAGGCCACTACCTAGGATATAAAGTAAGAAACAAGAGTTTCCTCAAATCCTCTAACTTAGATTTTTTGTTAGGGTTTTCAAATCCAAACAAAACAACTACTAACCATTACTAATTCTTGTAAAAATTAAAGATCAAAAGAGATGAGCTTGTTACCTCTTCAAGCTTCTTGAACCCTAGTTGGAGACAAGTTTTTGTTTCACCAACAATCCACCAAAAACCTCCACAAGACAGCAACTTTCCTCGAGTTAGAGTAATATCCAAAGATCTTGAGGGTTGGGTATGAATCTTTGAGCAAGATTAGGGCCAAAAGTTGAAGCTTTTTCTTCCTTCTTCTTGAGCTCCAAGTTCGGCCAAGAGAGAGAGAGAATGAGGGAAGATGAGGTTTTGATTTGTGGTGCAAAGGTAAGAAGAAAAGCTAGTCTTTTGTTTGGCGAGAAAGTCAACTTTGAATAGTGGTGTAATAGTGCCATGCACTACCAATTTCCTTCTTGTTTACTACGTTTAAATACTAATTCTCCAAGGTAGTTCCTCTAGCACTACAAATACTCATTCTTACTAGTTTAAAATTAATTCTCCAAATCTCCGATTAGTCGCGCCGGTGCGACTTTTTGAAAAATTTTGACGCGTAAACGATAAAAGTATAATTAAAGTAAAATTCATGCTTAAATAATAAAATTAAATAACACCAATGCAAATAATTTTAAAATAGACTAAATTAAAAATAAAAATATGAGTCCTTACACAACCATCAAGATTAAAGTCAAGACAATCATTCTCTTCTCCACCATCATATCTAAATTTGTCTGACAACTCTTTATCTGGAATCACAGGTTCTTGCCAATTCTCTTCAATCACTTGGTCATTCACTAGCCTTTTTCTATTTTCTCCCAAAGCTAGTTCTTCTACTATTGCCTTTTCTCATTCAACTTTTTAGTTTCCTTGAGCTATGGCAGTGCTTAATGCTTCATCTTGTGATGAAACTTGAGATAGCTTTTGAGCTAAAATTTGAGATGGAATTTGCTGAATCACATTAGGCCCTCTGCATACAATGGTTTTACTAGCCTTTTTCTTCTTTGCAACCCCATTTTTAGGAAGACTCTTTTCATCTTTTTTCCCAGCAAATGAAAATATATGCAGAGGCAATTTTAGGCAGGTTTAGTGCCATCAGATTTCTTCTTATCTCCATCAAATTTTTGGTTGTCTCCTATCATGGTTCGCCATATTGGCAGATACCGATACGTATCGGCAGAGTCATAACTGGAACGGAGGGGACCAATACGATACCGATCTCCAAATCGCGGATATTACCATACCCACGACGAGTCGCTCTGAATCGGCCGATATTGGCCGATTCGAATCCGTGATGCATGATATCAGCCGATATATCCGAATCAACTCGGAGTCGACTTGGATATTTTTTTAAATTGTGCATTTTTTGATATTTTCTAAGTTTAGTAATTTTTTCAAAATTTTGGGAATATTTCATGTGCTATAATGTGCGTATCACCCGATATTCAACCGATATGTTACGACGGATGTGGAACAATCAAGACTACGACGCGACCGCGACCCACGATGGCGAACCATGCCTCCTATAGTATCTTTGTTGGGTGCAAAAATATCTTCATCTTCTATTATTTTCAACCCCTTCTTTAACCATTCAGGCTCTTCATCATCATCAAATATCCCTTTAGTGTCCTTTACCTTATCAACACTTGTAACTGTTCATACCCCACCATCATTTGTAGCAACTATACTAACAATTACCCTATCATTTTTAGGATCTTTTTCAAATGGCTCATCCTTATTGCAAGCATAAATTAGCCTTGTTGGCAGCTTCCAATAAGCTGCATTCATCAATTTAATATCATCATTGTCTCTAATTGGATATAGGCGCCATCTAAGTCAACTGTTGGGGCACAAAACTAAAAGCTAACTCTAGTTGTGTGCTCTTCTACGTTTTTAAATATTCTGCACAGGTTTGTTAAGGATAACTGATCTTCAACTCTTTCCTTGAAAATGGCTATGTGGATTCCCGTGTAATGAAGAGTTGGTTTTTTTTTTTTTGAATCTCCCATCGAAATGCATAAATATGTCTACTTTTTTCTCGATGTTGACACCAAACTTTTATCATTTTTATTCCTATTTTTTTGTTCATTTTAGTTAATTTTTATTTTATTTTAATTTATTTTGTTTAATTTCTATTTCTTGAGGAAAATCATTTTAGAAAAATCAGAAAAAGAAAAGGAAAGAAAAGAAAGAAAAGAAAAGCAGAAAAGAGAAGAAAACAAAAATCAAAATCAGTTTTTGTAAAAAAAAAGGGGGGGGAGGAAGTTGCACGCGCGCTGGGTTTTGAAGAAGAAGAGTATCAATACAAATTGTAGCAGCATTTCTTGGCCATTTTCCACTTTCTTCCGTTTTTTCCTCCATTCAATCACTCCAGAACAAAACCACTTGGCATTGATCTAAAACACCAAGAAAATCTGGATTAAAAGCCAATCTAATGGCCCAAAAATTGGCCAGAAAATGCAGCAAAATCTCCTCCATTGACATTAGGGTTGGAGGAGGTTTTGGCTCCTATAAAAGGCTCCAAATGCAGCCATTAGGTAACAAGAACAAGAGAGAGCGGCGGGGGAAAGAAAAAACAGCAAAAGAGAGAGAAACCAGAGAGGAAAAAGATAGAAAAGTAGCAGAATTTTTTAAGAAAAGTTCTTGAGCCAGGGTTGAGCGGGAGGCCCTATTCAGAGGCCATTTTCTTCTTCTTCTTGACTTCTTTTGGATAGATTCTTGATTTCTGGATACTTTATAGATGTAGGAGAAGAACTTTTGTGTTGAAAATTTTCAGAGAAAACATTTCTAAACTCGTCGAATCTGGGTTCGAAATAGCAGCACTATCAACTCTTGAAACCTGTTTTTCAGAAATTTTCAACTTCATCTTTCCGATCTTGGATCCCTTTTTCCTGAGGTTTACTGCACTTATTCGACTTCTTGAAGCATTAAAGGTGATGTCTTTCATCTCTTCCCATTTTCATCTAAGCTTAAATCTGTGCCAAAATCATCCGGATTCTGCCTGCACTTTCCTTCTCCTTTTTGCTGCATTTTCTTGCTCATTTTATGGGATAATAGTTTACATTTTATTGCACAATTTCATGTTAAATGTATCAAGATTGAATCTTGATGACGTGGTTGTGTGGTCTTGCTGCTTTGTCCTGAAATTTTGGATCGGTTGTTGTGTGTTGTTGTGTTTGATAAGATGCAAAAGAAAAAGGGTTGCAGAAGAAAGAAAAAGAAAAAGCTTTCGTGGGTTTGCGTGGAAATTTTCTAAAATTTGCATTTTGCCCCCCGAATTTTTATATAATTCTATTATGATACAAAATCGGGAAAATATGAAGCAATTTTACCCCTTTTAGCATTATCCTCCTTTTCATGTTTTAAATATGTTTTTAATCATTTTATTTCCAGGTTGTAGGGCATAATTAGTCCTTAATAATTTTTGGCATAATTTATTGTCTTGTTGGGTTTAGTAATTAGTTTAGGAGTTTGGGTAATGTTATTTGTTTGGCTTTTTTGAAGTGTTTAGTTTTTTCCAATTGGGTTTTGTCTTGGGCTATGAGGCCAAAGCCCATGCTTTTTCTGTTGGGTTTGTTGGGTAAAACTATGGGCTGGCCTATGTATTTTGTCTTGGACTTTCGATTGGGCTTAGGAAGCTTTGGCTCAAAGAAATAAAGAATGGTCCAATGGCCTGTTTTTTTCTTAAGAAACCAGATCCGCAAATTGCAACTTGGTCCCGTAGTTTTGAGTAATTTTACTGTCGTGCTAAATACTTTTGATTTCTTTCAATTAGGTTCCTAATTTAATTGTAATTTGGTCCCTAAATTTTATTTTTCTTTGATTTTGCCCCTAATTTTTATAATAATATACTTTGGCCATAGAAACTTTCTTAATTTTTGCAATTAGATCCCTAGTAGTTTTGATTTCTTAAATATAAGTTGTCTATCTTCTTTAATTATTAATTATACTTTATTTAAATGTTTTAATTGGTAGATTTCATGATTATTTTTATTTTTTTTATAATTAAATTGGTGTCTTGATTATTTTGTTGATTTTGGAGTATAAATAGGGCAAATTTCACCTCATTTAACCACAACTTCAAAGGAGGTAACCTTTTTTATTATTTTAAATTCTTTTATCTGCTTTAATGTGTTTTTTTATGTGTAATTGCATGTTTTGAGTGCTTTTTCTTTTAATTATTCATTTTAAGTTTCATTTATTTTATTTAATTTTGATGATTATCTGAGAGGCATTGAAATGCCAAATTGTAATAGATAGGTGCTCAAGACATGTATTTAGCTAGCCTATGAAATAGATAGGTTTTAATTTTTACTAAAAATGTATTTAGTTAGATAAATATAATAGTTAGATTATTATTTTTAAAATCCTCCCCTTAGATTGTAATTAGGATCTCGAATGTAATAGTTAGATTTTTATTTGCTTTTATTTGCTTGTGTGCTTGCATGCTTGTGTGTTTTCGTGTTTCTTTGCTTTCATTAGGGTTTTACATTTAGAAAGTATGCTTATGTGTTATGTGTTTTATATGCATTATATGTTTATTTGCTTTAATTATATTTTATATGATTTATTTGTTTATAATAAATGCATGACGTTACCACACTAGTCCAACGTTAGTTGTGGCCTTTCTCTCCAATTTCTCACTAGTTCAACGTTAGTGAAGACTTATAGAAATGGGTTAGTCCAATGCTAGATCTTTTAGGCCGTCCCGCGATAGAATCACATTTTTTGCGTGACATTTATTGCATTTCATGCATGTTTTTCATTTTTAAGATCTTTTCTCATCTTGCATGATATTTCCTCTATATATTATCTCCCTTACCTCTATATGTGCGAAACATGACATTTAGATTTGCATTCCATTTTGAAAATTAGAAGTAGGTTAGTTCATTTACTTGATTAAGTTAGGGGAATCGCCCTTCAAATATGAATGGACGAATATGGCTTCTTAGTCTTAGCACGCTCGTATCCCCTCTATAAAAAGGAAAATCGAGTCATGAATCTTAATTCCATGTACCCGTTATATTGCATTCCTCTCCTTTAGGTCACGTATATTTATATATTATAATTCTTCTTTTCTTTAAGTCTTATTTTTGCATATTCGTGACCTCTTCTAAAAATCATTTTTGGACATCACAATTAATGTGATTTGCACCAATTAAATTTTGAAGAGATATTTTGACCCTCTCGATATCCTTTAACTCTAGATTTGCATCCATGTAGAAACATCTAAATGTGGCAAGTATTATAGGTTAGATTAAGAAAATTTTCAACTAAATCTCGCAACTAGCCTTGGTTAAGTTGAAAGGGTGCCTTAGGTTTGATTCTATCAAATTTTTGCCTTTCCTTTGTTCAACCGTGACTCCCAAACTCATTTCTCTTGTTTTCAAAGACCTGGAGTCGTCTAAAAAGGGTTTTATCTATTTTTTTATTAAAAATACATATTTTGGGTGACTTGGTACACCTTAACTCAATACCAAGTGGCGACTCCTATTTTTCCTAAAAATCCTTTTTAAACTATTATTTTAGATCAAAATCGTCGCACTTTTTAAATCCCATTTTAGACCCTTTTTCTTTTGTTTATTCTCTAATATAATCAAAAATTTATTTTTCTAACACCTAAATATTTAGATTTTGTTTTTTTCCAAAAAATGGGGCGCGACAGCTGACGACTCCATTGAGGATTTTTAGAGAGTCCAAGCACTTGATTTAGTCGATCCTTTAGTGTCGTTTACCTTACCAACACTTGTAACTGTTCCTACCCCACCATCATTTGTAGCAACTGTACTAACAATTACCCTATCATTTTCAAGATCTTTTTCAAATGGCTCATCCCTACTGCAAGCATAAATTAGCCTTGTTGGCAGTTTCCAATAAGTTGCATTCATTAATTTAATATCATCATTGTCTCTAATTGGATGTAGGCGCCATCTAAGTTAACTGTTGGGGCACAAAACCAAAAACTAACTCTAGTTGCATGCTCTTCTACGTTTTAAATATTCTGCACAGGTTTGTTATGAATAACTGATCTTCAACTCTTTCCTTGAAAATGACCATGTGGATTCCTGTGTAATGAAGAGTTGGTTTTTCTTTAAATCTCCCACTGAAATGCATAAATATGTCTACTTTTTCCTCGATGGAGACACCAAAATTTTATCATTTTATTCCTATTTTTTGTTCATTTTAGTTAAATTTTATTTTATTTTAATTTATTTTGTTTCATTTCTATTTCTTGAGGAAAATCATTTTAGAAAAATCGGAAAAAGAAAAGGAAAGAAAAGAAAAGCAGAAAAGAGAAGAAAACAAAAATCAAAATCAGTTTTTGTTAAAAAAAAAAAAAGGGAAAGTTGCACGCGCGCTGGGTTTTGAAGAAGAAGAGTATTAATACAAATTGCAGCAGCATTTCTTGGCCATTTTTCACTCATTTTTCTTCCGTTTTTTCCTCCATTCGATCACTCCAGTACAAAACCACTTAGATTTTGTTTTTTCCAAAAATTGGGGCGCGACACTCGACTTTCTCCTCCTTTTCCATGAGAAGCAATAAAGTAACCATTTTTTAGTAATTTATCTTTCACAATGATACAAAAAGCTAACATAACATAAGTACAACAAACAACGTCTCTACCAATATTAATCTCCTGAAAATGGATAAGCCTACAAATTTAACAGTAAATTAGTCTTGTGCCAATTACTCATTAAATAACTTAATAGTGAAACTCAGTACTTCATGAGAGTTCCACTTAAACAGAAATATTCCTTACTTGATTATTATTCAAACACAAACAAATCTGACATGGACCAATCAACCAAACACAAAATCCTAACAAATCTAACAATCAAAAATCAAAATAGCAAATTCAAGGCATAGATGATACTCAGTACATTAAAAATTCATTAAATAATTAACTCAACATTGAATCCCAAATCAGTAAATCATAATGAATAACCCAAAACCCTAATCGAAATTGATGAGAGATGACATATGCACCCATTTTTCTTTGAGTTTTTCATAGCAAATTTTCACTTCCTATTATTTCCCTACGATCTTATTGTTTGATCGAGATAAAGGCTGATCTCTCTCTCTCTCTCTCTCTCCGTTTGTTTTGCTCGAATGAAACTGATGAATCTCCTCAGCTCTTGTTTACTTATATTATTAGGCTATTTCTGTCATTTCACTCAAAATTGTTTGTTTTAATGATTTCCATCGATGTTTCATATTAATTAAAATCATGAGGTACTGACACGTATGATTTGAAATCACCAGGGGGTTTTCTATAGAATAACTATATATACCACAGAAGGCTTTTCGGTTTTTTACCCTAGTTTCTACTCTAGTTACTATCACGGGGCGTATTGTTGGGATTATTGATTGAGTGCTTACCCATAATATAATTTTCACATCAGTGGCAACAACCTTTTTATTAAAAAGGTGATTTATCCTTGCTAATTGAATCAACTCCTGTTAGCAAACATCAAATATTTTTCGAACTTCTCAAGGGACGTCAATTTTTATTAGCAAATAGAACCACCATTACTTTTTCTTTTTGGTGTCCCTTGCCCCGTACAATTGGATGTTATACACATAGCATTGTTGACCTTAGTTGGAGAAGGTTACTTTTCAAAGTACAATCACACGCATGGTATTGATGACTCCAGTTAGTATATTATCTTGTGTCAAATCTTGTCAATGGCAAAAGATTGATGACTCTTACAAGTAGATTATTTTGTGTTGAATCTTGTTAATGGTGAAAGTATCGCATATATTAAGCGGTTGTGATGACTAACCTTATGTAAAAAGACATCATGTTATGATCCCATCATTCTTTATTTCACCATACTATATCAATGGTATATATTGTAATCAGAATATTGTTCTCATGTCCCATCATTCTCATAGTTTTAGGGTACTGTCGAGGATATTATTCTTTATAGTTCCATAATTCTATACATTCTTACAAAACTTTAGAAAAGACATTAATTCCTCCAACAGTGACAACCATTGTTACTTAAACGGAGGAAAGCGTCTTTTGTAATATTTGGGAGAACACTGACCCTCCATCAAATATTCTTTATAGCAGTCTTAACGAGTCTATTTTAAAGCAGATTTCCTTGTTTGCATTGCAAATTTTTTTTTCAAAAAATATTTACATTTTTCATGAATGCATTTTTAAATCACCTTTTTATCTTACATATATCAAATTGATACAGCATGTTTTTCTATAAAAGTTTTAGAAGATAGATTTCCACATGGGTCATCGAAGATTTTTCATGGTCTTACACTCTTACCGAACCCATTTTAAAGCGGAAACTAGTCCCTCCATCAATGGTAAGCATTTTCACTTAATTAGGCGAAAGTATCCCTTATGTAACCTAATAAGTAGTGCCACTATTGTCATTAGAAAGGCCAAGTATCAACACCACTAGGATCTTATGGCGCGTTCAATAAAATTGAAGTTCGAAAATTGAAATATAAATCTATTAAATTATTGAATTAATAAGTACTGAATTTGATACATTTAAATGTATATCACATTAACCGATAAGTGAATAATTTTTCACTTATTTTTGAAAACAAATTTTACTTAAAAAATTCAATATCACTTAAAAATTAATTCAAATGTTCAATTTTTTATTATCAAACGCGTCTAAATATGTTAAAATCTGAATCCATTAAGTTTAACCATCAACTAAGATCTTAGTCTTCGTTTCTATTTTCTGGATCTTAAAGGGATTTGATACTTACAAGCAAGCAATTGATAGAACTCTGAATTCTTCTTCACGTCCATATCATTTTAGCATTAGTATATCTTACATTGCACTCACATACTCGAAGAACTTTCTGGCACATCTTGGCACTCACCAACTCAGAGAATTTCTTAGCACATCTTACATGTACTCACCAAATCAAATAGGATTAAAAAAAAAAAAAGAATAGGAGAAGGAGCAGTCCCAACATTAGGATTTAAAACTGAGGAAAATGAAAGCATAGTCAAAAGTAAGTTTCAGACAGATGATTCAGTATACAAAAATGGAAGATATACACGTGAATAGCACAGATAGTAATCAGAATTTTGTAAACCAAGCACTCAAAAGCTACAAAAAATGTTCTCTGATTTATACTAAGCACAGGACAACGAAAAAGGAAAAAGAGTTGCATGAATGTAATGGGGAAAAAATAAAAAGTCGTCAAAAATTCTAAGAAACAACAACTAGAGTTCGTCATAGTCGCCGAGAGAGAGCAATGTTAACCAAACTCTTCATTTTGTCCTGCTGTACCTGTGTCTGACTTTTCATTTTGTACTAGAGTAGCCGTGTCTCCCATAGCTGATCCTGGGTAACATAGCTATAAGAGCCCTCTCCAGCAATGTTAACCAACTCTTCATTTTGTCCTGCTGTACCTGTGTCTGACTTTTCATTTTGTACTAGAGTAGCCGTGTCTCCCATAGCTGATCCTGGGTAACATAGCTCCCCACTGTTAGGTCCAAGGTTCTAATCTTAAGCCTAACAATTTCAGTTGGGAAGGTGTGGGAGGAAGGAAAAATGATTTCTAAAATACATTGGAGAAACTAACTTGAGAACTCAAAAGACTAAAATGCAACCCATGGTCCATGATGCTCCTCATTTGATCACGCCAGGCCTGTTTTTTGACTGCCTTCTCGTTTTGGATGGATTAACTATCTTTGGTATTTCAGTTGTTAACGCATACATCTTCACAGCAAATAATTCATCAGGAAATCCTTTCTGATCCTGCACCAATGTAAGAAATGCATTCAACAAAATTTCACTCTTCCAATTTAGAGGGCTCCCTTCAAACTAATTTTCTTGCAGGTAATTTAAGCTGCACAAACAAACTCTTTCTTCAATTCTAGTTGAACTCATTGATTAAACAGCATCAACCATAGGTTGACGTGCAAGAAAGGGATTGCATTGTGGTCCAGCAACTTCTTAAAACTTAATAAATTAATGCAGGAAATGACCTTCTGATCCAGCATATTAGTTAGAGAAATTAGAAACCTCAGTCAACTGTATATTTCTGATGATTTGTGTGGATATTGCACAGAAAAGAACACACATTAAAGTTCACAATTCAGATAATACCTTCATTTTCCAAATATGCAATCCACATTGATTGAACAGCTCCTTGAAGTATGAATCAGATCGTGTAACACTCTTATCTTCTTCATCCAGCACAAATCCTTCCAAAAATTAACAAGTTACAATTTGACAAAAATTTTAAGGTGATGGTATAAATGAAGGCACAAAATTATTAATTCCCAAGTACTAAATCAAACTTAAATATCAAATGTCACTCTGGGCCTCTAATTGTTGCTTTTTTATTTCTAGCTGTTACTACTATGTGCATATAGGAGATAATTTCAGTTCTATTGCAAGTGGGGAGTTCAAAAACTTTCCGGAAGTGGTCCATTAACTATTAACCCCCCACAACAAGAGCCTCCAAAAAATAGGAAAACGGGTTTAGTTATAGAGAAGAAAGCATGAAAATAGCATGATCATCATTTCATAACCCAAGAAGCCTTCTCTCTTTTGATTTCATTCACTGAGCTTTTACTGCTGGCATTGCTACCAACGCTGATTACAAATACCAACTAGGTGGGGTAATTTAATGCCCGAATTCAAGTACTATTTCTTCTCTACAGGGTAAATCCAATGATGCAATAATGAGATCTTAGAACAGGATCACAACTTAAAAGCATTATATATGCATTAATATATAATGCTTACTTGATCTTTTATCTTATTTTTATTTGGTAGAGATATGATAATTCAACTAAATCAGGGACTTAATTTATTTATTCTACTTCATCTTTCTTTCCTTCAAAGCCTACAGAACTAGGATATCTATGGTTCAACCACCTTGTGATGAACCTGAAATGGAAACCTATTGTGCCATTTGAAAATTGTCTGCTTATCTAGTTTCTCTCTTCTTGTCAATTTGGTCAGGCATGATAGATGCACATGAGTTACAACAGAAGTAATGGAGAAATTGAGAAATTGGAAGAAATCAAAGAAAAAAGTTAATACGTGAGAGCTGTAACCATGATATAATACAATTAGCAAGTTCCAGCTGTCCTCTACGTATTAAATCACAATTAACTGAAATAATAAAAGTAATACCAGCTCTAGCGATATTCTCCTTCAAAACAAAGAAACCACCAGGTTTGAGGCCCCCCTGCAAGACAGACAGCAATGAGGGAAACAACAACAATAGCATCAGCATATATTATGGTACTTCTGGCTACACATTTATTCCTAAGGAGACAGCTAACCCAATACCCTGCAGCATCCAGATATAGTAGACACTTTAGAGTCATCAAAAATGGCATATATCTGGCACTTTATCCGACAGAAAATCTTGTTTTTTACCTTTCGTAGCTCCACATCAACTTTGCTCCCCTGTTTTTATTTGTAACTAACTTGGAAATAAAGCGGGAAAGTTTTGTTCATTACAAGCTATATTACTCTTAACATCTAATAAATATTCTGGCTGCAATGGTCCAGATTGTAGTTCTGCACCCTACCGGACCAAGACAAAGTTCTCAAACAGTTTTATAACATTCAGACTTTTACTAAATAAAGAGTTGCAGAAAACCAAATTGGAGATCTCATTAGGCTGCACTAGCAGTGTGTAGTTGTTCAAAGGTTCATAAACTCTTCCCCCACCCACCCAAAAAATAAATAAACTCTCTATTATGCTGAAAAGCCAAAAGGTCGAGTGAATAAATGACTGCCAGATAAATACATTTGGAAAGTTCAACCATCTCTATTGTTCTTAGTTAAGGAACTGTCAAAAAGAAACGGGGATAAAGGGAAGAGGGACAGATTTTTAGCAATCAACATGCACAATCACAAAAAAAGAAAATCTTATATTTTACTGAATAAAAGAATGCCTAGTTAGAGGATTCAAAGATGTAAATCAAAACTTTCCTCAATGAAAATCCACCAGCTGTTACTGCATGATAAGCATATGGTTTCTGATATTAAGTGGATACCATATAGCAATGTTGGATTGAATCATGAACCACCCTAGAAGGATTTCTTTACCTTTGCCCGCTTAAAGAATGATACAAAGTCATCATCTGCAAGATGCCCAATACACCACTGAATCCATATGCAATCATATCTTTTTGCATCAGGAGTGAAGTCCTAAAGGAAATTTGAAAATGAGAAATACATCAACACATGTTGTAAAAAGCTTAACAGAAAAGTCTAAATCAGCGCTTTGAAGTCAAACTTCACCATACAACGATGAATTGCAGAACTTAAGCAAGACTTTTCTTTAAATGCAGAATGAGATCAGCAGTTGATAGCAAGAAAACAAATGAAGAAAAAAGAATATAAAATTCTGGCATGAAATTTATTCTGGACCGCCCCCCCCCCCTCTCCAAAGAATCCATGGGTGAAGATTCTTTTAAACAACAGGAATAGAAACTGAAGAAAAGAGAGCGGCAAACAAGCCGAGTCAAGTTGAGCTTTTCCTTAAACGAGCCGAGCTCGACTCAATTTTGACTAGGCTCGAATTTGAGCTCGAGTTCGATGAGCTTTCATTCCAAAACTTGATCTCAAGCTTGAACTCCAAGTCAAGCTCAAAAAAATTTAAAAATAATCTTTATATTTTTTAAAATGGATAAAATTGACATTTCATGCTAATACATAATAAAATATAGGGGTCGTACATGTAATTTCACTATTAAGAATATATGAATTATAGCTGGATCGATGAAATAACGAGCCGAATATACAGATACTCGGCTCGGCTCGACTCGACTAGCTTGCCAAGCCAGCTCGAGCTCGACTTGAGTTCGAGCTTTGACCATGCCGGATTGTGAGTGCTCGTGAGCCAGCTTGACTCATTTGCAGCCTGATTAACAAAAGATAAATTTTGTAGAACTGAAATTCCACTGGTCTTTGTTAGACAGGAATTTTATAGAAGATTTTGAAAAGAAACGTCAACAGATATTGGGAGAATATCAGAAAAAATATTGGAAATCAAACATGATAAGATTTCTCAGGCATTTCTTTTTAATTTTTTTTTAACTCAATAAGAACAGAAAGCAGGGGAAGGGTAAAAGAAAACTTCGAGTCTGGATACACAAGCACAATTGTGGGGCAGTTGACCAACCAAACTCACTTCTTGTCTTCTACTTTCTTTTTTTCTCTGATGCCTCAACTGGTTACAATCAATCTGGATTCAAAAGTACTTTAATTTATGTGTTTAGGTAGATTATTTAGTTCATGAAGACTGAAAATGATAGCATAATACCACTACATCCTAGTTCCATAGGCATGAAACATAACCTTAAAACTATCAAAGGCAAATTAAGCTTCTGTCAAGAATCTGCCCATGCATATTTTCCTCTTTTAAGTTGTTTCTTTTTCTTTTCTTTTTTCTTTGTAGAGCTCAACCACCTTCCTCCTCGAGTTTGAGATTTGAAAGCACATAACTACCGCATGCTTTACTGTTTGGTTTTATATTTCTAAGAATATCTGTAGTGTATACTGTGCCGTATGTCAAAATACTTGCATAGTTACACTGTCAGTTAAAAACAATAGAAATCTGGGATCGCAAAGGGTAAATGCCACCATCTTCAGGGAGATGTTCTGGTAGTGACAATTCTAATGATCTGGCAGCAGCAGGAATATACAATATTTGTTAATGGAGTTTTGCTATCATAACAGGATTGCTAAAATAACTTTCGGTTATACGTTACAGATAGTTTCGACAAATTTTGTCAAAGTTGAGTTCAAAAATGTTAGTCGCACAGTCCAAAAGTTATCTTCTGTACCCGATAATAGCGCCTGCTAGCAATATGGACTTTGGTTAAATCACCTCTAAATGTTTGGAGCATTTCTTTGAGATACAGAACCTTTCCAAATCACCTCTAATTAGAACATTTCTATGAGATACAAAGCCTTTGAATGGAGGTCAAGCTTTCAACTTGCAATCACATCCATACAACTTTTTCCTCCTTCACATATGCAGTCTAGCTGGACTTTTGACTTGTTTTTATAACAAATCCCACTTAACCAAGATGAGAGAGTGCCCACTAGGTGCAGTATTAGTCATTGGAAGACTTCAGAGTCAGCCCTTTTGTGAAAAATAAAACTCCAATTCATTTAATGCTGTAATTACACAGCAACAAATGCTTAAAAGACAACTTTAAGTCATGACAGTCCACATCATAAAACACATCATAAATTTTGAAAATGCATAATTTAACAATCCCAAAACCATACTTCTTATCTATGCTTTCTCATGCAATTATACAAAAAAACCATCTAAATTTTGGTTTTGGTAAGGCTTTATTTGGCAAGAAAAGTAAAAAATCTGATATGAAGCATTTTTTCATTTTCTTTGGGTTAGTAATGTACAATTCTGAAAAACAGCAACGTTCAAAACTTAAAAAGCAAGAACAAAGTAACCGCTATATCAAGTGTGAGTTGCAATGATGAATTTGCTGACCAAGGGTTTACATTAATAATGTCTAATAACACTGGCAAGTTGTAAATTTACATTAGAACATAAAAAGCACCAATGATTGAAACTTAAAAAGCAAGAACAAAGTATCTGCTATATCAAGTGCTAGTTGCAATGATGAATTTGCTGACCAAGGGTTTCCATTAATAATGTCTAATAACACTGGTAAGTTGTAATTTTACATTAGAACCTAATGATCTTGTGATTACATCAATAGAACACATACGCATAGAATCAATTCAGTGAAACAACAGACATGTATTACCTGAAGTGGAAGGCAATAGAAATTGGCAGCCTTGTACGAGTCTGAGACCAGTAAATTCTCTGGGGCTAAATTTCCTCGAGCAGCCTCCAGAAAATGCGACACTGGTTCAAGAAGGTCAACCTAAATAAAAGAAAACAAGTTAACAAGTGCATAAAACATGAACAACAAGTTCAATCAATCAACAAGTCCAGCTTTAATCTCCATGGAACAGAAAATATAAAAAATCTCATGCTAGCTACTAAGACAGATAAAATGTACTTCACAAGGCTACTATTTATTTAATTTAGTATGTTAGTTATGGTACTAGCAAACAACTTTCATCATAGATTATAGTCTCATAAAAATTATTCAGACATATATAATAACACTGCTCAACAATGTTTTTGATGTCATTGGTGATGATTTGACATTTCCTATGCAGGTTTTTTAGTGCATTATTTGCTTGAGCAATGAAAGTTGGAAAGACAGGTAAAATAAAGACTGGTAGTGGTCTGTATAGATTGCTTCCTCAATACTTCCTACAGCTAATGAAACAATAGCACTTTTTATTATCAATAAACGAGTTTTATGTACATAATGAAAATTAGAATATAGAGGAGCACTTCAATTTGGTTCGAAGTTTAAATTCAGATTTCATACAAGGTAGGGGATTCTCCCTTGCATATATATGAATACCACCTTCTTCTTAGTACCTCCAAGCACACAAGTGAAATAATATTGATAAGGAGTCCTTTCATAACACATATGACCGAGAAAGTTAAAAACTATGCCATAATAGGAGCACTATTAACTACTAAAACAGATATAGAAGCGACACATAGAAGAAATCCTTGCCTTGCATAACTAAAAACTCAACATGTATGTGATTAAATTCACCACTTAACACCATAGTAGGAGACATCCATTACTACACTAGCAAGAATGAAGGTCGATCACAAGTAATTGCACTAATTTAAGATTGTGTAGAAAGATCAAAAGTCTTGAAAAGATTATCAGAACCACAAGACAAAATGTCAAAGAAAATGTCTAAGATATTACTTAGTGTAGCTATGATGAACACTACATCAAGTGGAAATCAAATTCATAAAAAAGCTAGATAAATCATATGGTATCCCACTGAAACACCCCTCCTTCCCAAAAAAAAAATAAAAAATAAAAAAGGACGTAATGCTCATCAGTGCAAACAAACAGCAAGTGAAACGGGGTTTTTCTTCAACGGCATCAAACAAACACCTCATAGAAACTTCGATACAAGGAGAAAGTGAAGGACTTAGTCTAACCTCATTTAACAAATTATGCAATAAAAGAAGGTTTATAAAGTAATACCTCATTAAAGTATCTTATAAGAAGATTCTTGGTAACCCTCCCAATGCCAGACCCGCAATCTGCAATAGTTCAAGATCACCAAAAAGTTCATTAATGAGCATAAAAAAAATTCGTAATTTTATATTTACTCAACCAAAATTCCTTTTCCAACCATAAAATTTTGATATTTCAGCCAAAAAGCAATAATATTTTAGACCATAAGGACAAGAAAATGCACAGTTTTCAGAGTGCAAGGACTAAAGAGAATTTTACTTCTCTTAAAGCCAAAGCTTTTTTGTTTTTTTTCCCCCTTTCATTTTAGTAAGTGTCAATTAGTAAAGAGAGGTGAAGAGGTGTGTCTGTACCGAGAGCAACAAGATGGTGGCCTCTGCCAGCATCAGTGAACCTCTCAGCCAAAAGGGTATTCAGAAATGCCTCGCTTGCCTTTATATCTGCATCATTCACATGCCCATATCCGCCCAGCACACCATCCACTGTTGCCTCTACACCCTTTTCTTCAAACAGACAAACACGAACACACAGTATAAACACCAGCTCGCCGTTACCAACAATAGTAACACCAGAAACATACAGGCAGCATAAATTCATTCAAACAAAAAACTTCAAAATTAGAACTAGAACTTTGCAATAAGTTCCATGTGAAAAAAATCCAAACAAATTAAAATTTAAAAAAAAAGACCCATTATTTCAAAGGTAAAGTAATAGAAGTATTTACAATAAGTTCCATGTAAAAAAAAATCCAAAAGAAATCAAATTAAGTTAAAAAAAAAATCAAAAAGACCCATAATTCAATTGGGAAGCAATAGAAGTATACTACCTAATTAACAACAAAAATACCATAAACAAGCCGGCAGCATAATAACAGTCAAATAGAACCCTCCAAAATTAGAACTTTCCAATGATTTTTCATTTAATATGAAAACATCAACTCATGAGGAGTGCAATAGTATTGCTTACTTGCCAATAGCTAACACCTTTATTGTACCACTCAGACTTCTTGGATTGATCACCAACCTCTTCTCTCCACATCTCATCTGGGTTCTTGAATTGACGGCCGTTGGAGGCTAACCCACCAGCATTCATCTTACTCAGGCGTCTGGGGCCCACTAAATTCCGGCAGGAGCCGTAGTAGTACGAAAACTTGGAGTGGGGTGTTTGGAGGTTTAGAGGACGGCTTGGTAATTGTCGAAATGGGTGAAAATTCATGGGGATTTAGCAAATTCTATTAACGGTAAATTACTCTTTTAACTGATTTTTAAATTTCTTTTTCAGTCCTCGACATTTTTCTTTTTAAAAGCTAGACCGTTAAATTTTGGAAAGAAGCAATTTTGTCCTGAACTTTTGCAACTTTAGGCCACTGTAGTTCTTTAGGTAATTCGAGTTATATATGAATAAATAATCCTGTTTATTTCTTTAATCTTTTTTTTTTGTCAAAATGGCAACGTTCCATTAATAACAGGAAACATATTATAAAAAGCCTAGGCAACTGCCTCTACAATCTGTCTGCACAAGTTCATGCAGCCACGCTGGGAAGTCAACCTTACATTCAGCTAAATTTTCCAAGCTAACTGCCATTTTGGCTAGCGTATGACTAACATAGTTGTTCACTCTCCGAGTGAAAGTAAAACAACATTCATCAAAATTTTTACGAAGACTCCTTATATCTTCAATCACCACTGACCCTATCCTATCATTTCCTTCCCTGTTCAGCTCTTCCACTACCTGTAAACAATCTACCTCAAACACCACCTTCCATCCTTGTAGCTTTGCCATCCTCACAGCCATTCTGAGTAGGGATGGCAATGGGGGCGGGTGCCCGCGGGCAACCGCCCCGCGGGGGGCTCTCGGGGCGGGGGTTGGGGCGGGGGATGGGGCGGGGGCGGGGGGTATTTTTTCCCCCCGTTTAGAAACGGGGCGGGGGAGTATACCCCCGCCCCATCCCCCGCCCCGCCACCCGCAAAAAAAAATTATATATATAATTATATATACTATGTAATTTAATTAGTTATAAACTTATGATAATGATATTATTAGTTAGATGTATTATATAATGTATATTAGTGTATGTAATATAATTAATATTATCAATTATACGAATAATTAGACATGTCTACTAATAGAATTTATTAATTAGTTATACTAAATTTACTAATACATTTATACTAAATTTCTAATTACACTTAATAGAATAACACTTTTTTCTCAAAAAAAAAGCACAAACACAATAATGAATTAATGATTGTATTTGTACCAAAAGTGAAAACTTAACTATTTTAGTTGTATTTATTTCATCATGTTGGATTGTATTCAAATAATTTTTGTTTGATTGTTTTTCTGAGTTTCAATTGTAAAATTAAAATGAATAATAACTTGATGATGTGTTGATATTTTAGTACTTGATTATTTATTAAAATTTAACTATAATAAAATTTTATTAACCCCGCGGGGGCACCCGCGAGGGAAGCGGGGCGGGGCGGGGGCAAGGCGGGGGGAGTGGGAGGCGGGGGGCGGGGGGAGTTTGTAGGTAGCGGGGCGGGGGATGGGGGAGGGGTCCCCCGCCCCAACCCCGCCCCGTTGCCATCCCTAATTCTGAGTGCCATTGATTCCTCCTGCTTTGGATTCGAACAGGTTGAAGATGGCACTGCCCACGCCCCTAGCACCATCCCTTGCCAATCCCTCGCAATCATTCCCCATCCTGCTCTATTTTCCTTGTTGTGTAAGGTAGCATCTGAGTTCAACTTTACCCAGGCCTCGTGTGGCCTTTCCCAACCATGCACCTCCCTTTCCTCCTTCATTCCACTGCCTCTAAATTCCACCTCAGCCTCTTGAGCCTTCTGGTATTCTTGCCACTCCATCACTGCCTTGTTAGCTGCAACCAATGGATCCCTTCCACGACCATTAAACTGTTTATCATTTCTGGACTTCCAAATTTGCCAAAGTAGATTTATTGTTAGACTAATGCGCTCATTACCCTTCTCCTTGGTTACAACCTCCTTCAGTGCTTCCCACCAGTGCCAAAACTTGTTCCTATACTCCTTCAGACCTTCTTAGCTCAGAGGTGCAGCTTTCCATATTAATTTGGCATTACTGCAGAAGAACAACATATGTTCAATAGTTTCTGGACCTTCCCCAGATCCTTTGCACATATGGTCTCCCTTTGAACATCTTTCCTTGAGTACTGCATTTACTGGTAGGATACCATGCAAGCATTTCCAAATGAAATGCTTCAATTTATGTTTCACGTTCAACCCCCAAAAGAAGTTCCAGTTCTGAGTTGCACCTGTCCTTCTATAGCTAGTTCCTGCCTCTGTCCACTCTACATCATTCTTTCTTTTCTTTCTCTTTGCCAGCCTATATCCTAACTTAACAGTATACATTCCGGTGTTCGAAAAGCCCAGAATATTCTATCCTTCCTAGGCTGCTCACTAAGTGGAATACTCAGTATCTTCCTACCTTCTTCCCTATCAAACACCTGTGCAATCACCTCCTTGTCCCACTCTCCTCCCTGAATAAGATCACTCACTTTCTGTAACTCAATACCCTCCCCCCTCCTTGTTTGTACTTTTCCATCCTCAGTACCTGGAATCCATCTATCCTCCCATATATTTATAGATTTGCCATCTCCTACCTGCTTCCTCGATCCCTCCTCCAGTACATCTTTTGCCTGCAACAGACTCTTCCAGCACCATGAGTCTGCCTCATGACTCTTTGTCCTCCAGATTGATGTCCCCTTAAAATACCTGGCCTTCAGAATTTTACTCATCCGTAAATTGGGATTCATCAAAATTCTCCATAGCTGCTTTGTAAGCAAAGCCAGGTTGAATTCATGTAACTCCCTAAACCCCAAAGCCCCTTCTGCCTTTATCTCAGTCATCTTACTCCAGCTCAACCAGTGCACCTTATTCTCCTTTTCCTTTTGCCCCCACCAGTACTTTGCCATTTCAGAACAAATCTCCTTGCACAGCACTTTTGGAAGGAGACAGGAGGACATCACATAAGTAGGCAGAGCCATAATGACAGCTTTCAGTAATACCTCTTTCCCAGTTGGACTTAGCAGTTTCTCCATCCATCCTTTCAGCCTGGTTATTGTTTTTTGCCTTATAAAATCAAAGACCTGTCTCTTTGATATAACCAATGGCAATCCCAAGTATTTGCTTTGTGAAACCTACTGCATTCCCCTCAACTGACTCATCACCTCCACCTGCTGTCTTCTACTCACATTTCTGCTGAAAAACAGAGAGGATTTCTCCATATTGATCAACTGGCCTGAAGCCTTCCTGTACACGTCTAGGATCCTCCTTAGCTGGCCAGCCTCCTCCCCACTTGCTTTGCAGAAAATCAGGGAGTCATCTGCAAAAAATAAGTGAGACAGACAAGGAGCCCCTCTAGCAATTCTTAGTCCTGTCAAATTGCCTTGGTTGTTAGCTTGTTTGATCAGGGATGAGAATCCTTCAGCACAAATCAGAAAAAGGTAAGGAGACAAAGGATCCCTCTGTCGTAGGCCTCTAGTAGGTCTAATGAAACCAATTTTTTCCCCATTAATGTTTACAGAATATGTCACACTAGTAACACATTCCATAACCCATTGAATCCACTTAGTACAGAATCCCATTTTCTCCATAAGTTTAGTTAAAAGCCCCCACTCCACTCTATCATAAGTCTTGGACATATCTAACTTGACAGCCATATAACTATCCTTCCCAGTCCTTTTGTTTTTTAAAAAATGAACACTTTCATGAGCAATGAACACATTGTCTAGAATCTGCCTACCTGGAACAAAGGCAGACTGAGAATCACTAATGCAATGTTTCAGGACACTTTTAAATCTATTAGTAAGCACTTTGGCAATGATTTTATATGAAACATTACACAAGCTAATAGGTCTGTACTCAGTGACTGAAGTGGGGGAATCAAGTTTGGGAATCAGACTGATCAAGGTCTCATTAACAGATTTCAAAAGGAAACCAGAATGAAAGAAACTTTGGACAGCCTGAACAATATCAGATTTAACAATTTGCCAAAACTTTTGGAAGAAAGAAGGAGACATACCGTCTGGTCCAGGGGATTTGTTTGGTTGCATTGAAAGCACTGCCTGATATATCTCCTGTTCTGAGACTTCCCTGGTGAGCTTCCTGTTCATCTCAGCTGAGATAGTCTGTGGGATTCCTTGCAACACTTCTGCAAATTCCTCAGGGTTATCTGAAGTGAAAATTTGCTCAAAATAGTCTAAAATCTCTTCCCTAGTTTCCTCCTCACTTCCACACCAGTCACCATTCCTTCTCCTCAATACTCTAATCCTATTTGCCTTCCTTCTACCAGCCACAGTAACATGAAAATACCCAGTGTTTTTGTCCCCTTCCTTTAACCATTTTAGCCTTGCCTTCTGGCTCCAAAATAATTCCTCCTTTTTATAGGCAGTAGCCAATTTCCTCTTCAACCCCAATAGTTTAATCCTAAAGCCACTTGGCCTATTCAACTTAACCTCCCCTATTTCCTTTTTAACCTGCTCTATCAGCTTCTTAGCATTATCGAAAATTCTTCTACTCCAGTTCAGGAGATCCATTCTTGCTTTTTTGGTTTTACACTGGACCCTATATAGCCTGGATCCTTGTTGGTGCTCTCCCCAAGCTTTCCCCACCACCTCTTTTATATCCTTATTCAGTAACCACCTTCTATCGAACATAAATCTTTTCTTTCACTTCTTTCCCCCTGGATTTGTATCCAACACCAACATACAGTGATCTAAAGCCTCAGTTTTCACATGCAAACATTTTGCCTTATCCATCTTCCTTATCCATTCCTTGGTTCCCAGAATCCTATCTAATCTCTCTTTTACCTCTCCTTCATTCCCCCAGTTATTACACCATGTCCAGGAAACTCCTTCAAAACCAATGTCCACCAATTCATTATTATTGATGAAGGAGTTGAAATCTTGGAACCTCACCTCAGCTCTCAGATTACCTCCCCACTTTTCCCCATTAGAGGTAATATCATTCAAATCTCCCATAATTGCCCAATGCTCCCCCCACATAGCACTTCTTCTGTAAATTACATTCCACTGTTCTTTCCTGATCCCTGCATCTGAACTGGCATATGCACATATGCACCACCAATCAAACCCAAATTCTGTGTCCTCTATTAGTAGCTCTATGGTGAAACTGGTAAGCAACACCCTTTTCACCCTCAGTTCCTGCTTCCAAATCACAGCCAAACCCCCTGCCCTGCCAACTAGATCAACCACAAAAACCTTGTCAAACCTAATCCATTGCATCACACTATTCAAATAACTTTTTTTCTTTTTTGTGTCTGATAAGAATACTAAAGAAGGAGAGTAGAGTCTCACGACCTCTCTCAGTTGGGGAACTGTCAAAGGGCTCTCCACACCTCGACAGTTCCACACCACTGCCTTCATTTGGTTGCTGGAGTCCTGTTAAGGGAGGACTCCAATCCCTCAGCTACCTCCATCCAATCACAGGATCCACTCTCAGTTCTAGCTCTTCTCCAGTTTTCCTTCTCTACTTGGTCCAATCCCCCCTCTCCTCCCAAAACTCCAACCTTCCTTTTCCCCTTCTCATTGTCAGTAACCTCACTGTTTGCCTCAGTTAGTGGCTTCCTTTTACTCACCTCTAAAACCAACATTCTCCAGCTCTTGCTTACAAAAGGGTTCCCTTTTGGTCTTCTCCTCTGTTTACCCCCCTTCCTTCTCATCTCCTCTCCCTTAGTTACTAGCTCTCCTTCCCTCCCTCCAGTTCCCTTTATCACAACACTATCCTCATCTCCCTTACCCCTCACTCCATCAATCCACATCAAATCAACTAAGTTCCCCACCCCTACTTCTGAGCATTCCTTCTCCTACTATACTCCTTGCCTCCCTTTCCTCCCATCACCCTCCCCCTCCTCAATAAACCTTGTCCCTTCCTTATCTAATTCATCATTTCCCTGTTTACCTTCCCCTTTCCTCTCCCCAATCTCATCAAATCCCCTCTTCATCCCCTCTCCACCTCTCTTCAATGCTCCACTGTCCCCAATCAACTCCACCGGGACAGTGTGCTTAAGATCCTCCTTCTTATGAAAATCATCAGTATATGTTAGTAATAAATGTTCCCCCTCCCTCCTCACTTCCCTACTAGCCTGATTATGACTCCCCTCCTCTCCCATATCCTCACTCTCATTACCAGACCTAGTCCTCCTATTAGGACTTCTAGGGTAACTAGCTCTCAGCCAGTTCCCATATTGTGATGCCTTTTCATTATTCAATCTTCTTTTGCTATAATTCCTTTCACCATGACCAATCAAACCACATCCAAAGCAAAAATCTGGACACTTCTCGTACTTGAAGTCAATCCATCTCTTAATATCATTACTATTTACCATAACACCTCTAGGTAGGGGGATGGAAAGATCAATTTCAGCTAGAACCTTCAGGTGTTTACCTTCCTTACCTCCACTCTGTGGAATATTCACCTCCTTCACCTGTTGGAACATACTCCCAATCTTCCTGCCAGCTTCCTTTGTTGCTGAATACACTGGAATGTTCCAGATCTGCACCCATATTAAGGTTTTACGTAGTTTTTCCTCACTTTCCTCCAATCCAGGTTCTCATCGCAACAAGACTAAAGGCTGTCCATCATAGATCCATGGCCTCCTGCTCAACACCATCTCTATATCATGCTTCTTATTGAACAAAAACTGAAACATATTACGCCCAATCTCCACTATTTTTAAGTGCTTCACCTGAGACCACATACTGTGCGCAAAACTCCTAATTCCACCTATGTGAGCCTGTTTATCTCCCCAAACTTTACCTATTAAACTTTGCTTACATTCTAATACGCCTGTTGCCACTTCCTCCTCCTCTAACTGGACTCCTACTCTTTTCTCCTCTGACAACCTGAATCTGCGTAAAACCTCCTCTATACCTTCCATTGTCCTCCCCACAGACCGCTCACTGGAAAACACAGGAAGCTTCCAGAGCAGGCCCGGCCAGGAGCTATTCAGCGTCTTTCAATGCCACCAACAAATTCCAGTACCAAGTAGTCCTAAAACAACAATCAAAACACACAGAAACGAAATTAAACACGAACCTAGCTCTACTAGATTAAACTTGAAGAAGAAGAGAAATCAGCACCGACAGCTTTTTATTCAAAAGGAAACTAAAGGAGAACGATTGATCTGGTTGCCATCATTAGAGCATCCAAAGCTTATTCCAGAAGAAATACTGAGATCAGTACGTTGCCATGAATGGAAGGAAGGAGTCGTTAAGTTTCCATTAATGGAAGGTCGTTACTCATGGCGCCAAGAGCTGATGGATCAGGATTTTGAATTTTGTTGGGAAAAGTACAAAAACGTATGAAAGGTATGAACACCCACAAAAGGGGGATTTTCTCTCTCTAGTATAGAGAGAATTTCCTCTCACTAGGAGAGACATCTTAGGAACTCAATATTCAAATTCCTGTTTATTTCTTTAATCTTTATTGTATTGATGTTAGTTCTATTCACATAACAATATCTTAAACTAGTATTTCTATCCCGTGCAATGTTTTTGTTTTTGTTTTTGGTCTTATTAGATTGAATTGAATTAGCCTTAAATATTGTAATAACGCAATAAAGAAGTAAAGAATAAATGAATATCTAAGAAATTCAAAAATTAATTTTGTGATATAAGCAATTCAATAAAAATAGCTATTAACTAATCAAGCCCATTTGATGGTTGCATTTACCTGTAATTCACCTTTGCAACTCAACCAAAAGGAAAAAAATTTCTAAACCTACCAAAAAAATTATGTAACTAAAGTGAGGGAGCATAAAATTTAGTATTTACAAATAGTATAAATTACTTTTTAATGGTCATGCATGACATTACAACTGATCAAATTTTCAAAATTTTTTTATAGAATTAATTTTTATGCATCGACAGTATATTAATTTTTTTTACATTAGCAGTTTTGAATATATGTCACATATACATGATTTGAATTTCAAATTTGAATTCATATTATGTAGCATGATCTAAATCTGTTTGTGTAAAAAAATCAAGTGTCCCATGCCACTCCCTTCTTCACTCCTCCTCTATCCATGGACCTAGTTCAGACATAAGTATATATTGGTGTTAGAACACACAAAACATATATGTAATTAAGAAATAATTATTATTTTATGAATACATAAATTTTGTTCTTACACAAATATTTAATATAAATTTTTCATTAACATACTCTAATCCATGAGTAATTTTTCTTCAATACTTAGAGTAAAAAATTAGTTTTTCTAAAGGCAACCTTGAAAGTTGATAAAAATGACAACAAAAATATTTACACCAATCATCACTAGTCTTCATTTATACTTTGTATAGATGATAGAAATATACTAGTTAGAACTCAGAAACTAATTGAGGATACATGTGTCCTAATGCTAACAATATACGAAAAGAAAAAGAAATTAAAAATAAAAATAAAAAGAAACACCTGGAACCATATCCTCTCTTAGATTAAAAATGAAACAATAAGACAAAAATGTTCTACATTATTATCTTGCTAGCAGTATTTTTGCACAACTAAATAAATACAACCATTTTGCTCTCAACAAGAATTTTATCATCATTATGATAGGTTTTGGCTCTTATCAGTTAGTAGAGTTTAAATTTATCAAAATAAAGCATTTTCATCTAAATTTATGCATTTAAACTGTTCCATCTTTTTCATATTCCAAATCATGTTCTTACATTCTCCATGGCTAAGAATTACCTTTGCAGAGGGCTTGAAGTTCACTGGTGCTGTCGCGGGAATTTTGCTTCTCAATTCAATATGCCCTTATGCTTTTTCTTTTTTTTTTTTCAACTACCAGCTAATGGAATTATTTTTTGCACTATGCATCTTGAACTCTAAATTGTTTGAACTAGAAAAGTACTTTAGCTGTTAGTGAATTTCTCCTTTATTGAAAGTGCAAAAAGTAAGTCATACTGAAACTTATCACTATTAAACATGAGCATGCATAATGATTCTGGAAATCATGAAAATTTTAATTCATGCCTTGATTCATGCCTCATGTAGATAAGCCATTCCACCCAAACCATTTAGGCCAATCCAGCAAGCTGTTAAAGAATTTCTACTTGACAAAATTTAATAAGTGAAATACTATCTAAATTATATTATCAGTATGTTTTATAAGTGCACTGTTTCTCTCAGGTTCAAATGGTTTAACTTCGGAGTCCAACCAAATCAAAAGTGGTTATCTGTCTTGTCGAGGAAAAGGATTCAAATTATGACCATGCGTTGCATATGCTAGAAGTAATTAAGCCAAGCGCTACTGATGTTTTAGTGTTGAGCCTACAGCACATCTATACCCTTAAGTATTGAACATGATTATGACCAGCGAGGAAGTTAAGTTTCATAAAGATCAAAGCTTAAACATTAGCTATCTTTGCAGGAAAATAAAGTAAACAAGCATGAAAGCTGAAAATAGGAAACATCATTTTCCAAAGGACTTGATTATCCATATTCTTGGTAGTAAAGTATGATATTCAGTCACTTTTTGGCAAGCTGGACCTGGAGCTCATGATGCCAATTTTACAAGGCTTGCACAAGACTTCCAGGGGATTTGCCTTGGGCATGGTTTGGCTAGCATACTCCATCATTTTAATCTCGTATTCACCAACTTTTTTCCGCTCAAAGGACTGGATCAAGGCTCCCAGAGTTGAGGCTATTACTCGCCTGCCCAGTGCCCATGTCAGTCCGAGGACAAGCTTGCCTTCCAGCACAAAAAGGATGCATTTTATATCCTTCACCTTCCCTTCCATCAAACCTCTTTAGCTTGAATTTGTTTGGCTCATCCCGCAGCTTTGGATCCCTTTGGATTGTCCATAAATTGGTTAATACCATGGCGCCTTTAGTACCTCATATCCAAAAACAAAACAATCTCTGACTGAGGTATGAGGTAGAAGAAGAGGAATAGGAGGATATGGCCTTAATGTTTCTTTGATGATATTGTTCAAATAATTCAGTTTTGGTAGGTCAGTTTCATACAACATTCTATCTTTTCCAATACATGTCTCTATCTCAACCAATGCTTGCTTTATTGCTTCGGGATTGTTAAGCAGAAGTGACATTGCCCACTCCAAGTATTTGATGTGGTTTCAGTCCCACTGGTGAGTAGTGACTACAAATTAAAGATCATCATTATATGAAGCAGTACTTCAATATACAATGTTCGCTTTTTCCCCAACCTTTCTAGTTTGATAATCTCTAATGGATGCAATGCACATATTATCAAGCATAAGATAGAAGCAAACATTACCAGTATTATAGATTTGATAGTGATATGAGTAAGAAATTCTGGTTCAGTATCTTGTAATGGTATCATAATATCAATCAATGTGCTTGTAGTTTCTTTCTTTTGGTTAGAGGCATCAGATGACTGAATTGATCCACTCCTAATTCTGTGGCACTCATCAAGATCGCCATCATTTTCTTTAGTCCTTTAATGTGTAACCAATTAAAAGACTGGAAGGTAATCTTCCAAATGCACAATTTCATGAAACTCCACAAGCTTAGAATTCACTTCTTGAAACTGTCATGTTTCCTTTTTCATCACATTTTTTTTCATAATATCACTTCCCAGCTATCATTCTCATCATCATGATATTCAGAGTAAGGTTCGAGAACTTTTCCCTTACCTTGATGGGCTTCAAGTCATGCGATTCTTCGGACAATTCCTTCAACAAGAAAAGGACTACTTCTTATTGGATATTTTTAAACTTTGCAAGGCGGATTTGGGAGAAAATCACTAGTGTTGTGATGTGCCTTATATTTCTCCAGTGGTCACCATAGGAAGATAAAGCAACTATCAAAGAGTTGTAACTCAGCATCTAAGCTGCAACCATTTGAGGTCAATTAGCTAAAATAACATCATTTCTCATGAAGCATTCTTTTGCTGCCTTTGGCGATGAAACTACCACCACTTTATGTACTCCAAACTGTAGAAACAGGACATCTCCGTACTTATTGGAGGGTTCATGCAGAGTTTTGTGAAGTGGCCTTTTCAAGGGATGGAGATAACCTATGATAGGAAGAGCCTTTGGACCTGGTGGTAGATTTCTAGACTTTATGCTTCTAAGCAATGTGAAACTACTGATCAAAACAATGAACAATATGCCTAAACATTGAAGCCAATTGAAGTACAGATTGATGTCGATCTTTCCCTACTTTGAGCATCACTAGCAAGTCATAGATGATTATATGAATTCATCCTAGACCTAATGGTCTGTTGAAACATCATCTTGGCCGGCTTCACTAGTAAGTCCTTGACTACTTTATATATTCATCCTAGGTTGAAACTGTTAGAATTTCAAGAGTAGGGCGTTGGTATGATTTGTAAATTAAAATTTAGAAATAATTCGAAGGGTAGCATGGAATTTGATAACAGCAGCATGCTGTTATCAAAGTATGTAACATGTATACATACCACTTGTGTGTATATATATATGTAACACATGTACATATATATAATTCGAAGATATGTGTGTATATATAATACTTATACATATATATTAATATATATATATGTTACAAAATAGCTGTCTTTAAAGATGAAAGCAAAAAGATTTTATGGACATATGGCATAGAAATTAAAAGCCGTATTACCAAACTATTCACCTGCGCTGGGATATAGGAAGTCTGTTGCCATAAGACTCGCTGACGATGTAAATTTGCTTAACTTCAACTTTGTCTGGCGCCTTCAAGTAGGAAGAAACCATGCGTTTATAAGCAATTCATGGTATAGACAGTTCTCAGAGGCTACAGCTATGAATGGACACGATGGACTGGTTTTGAATAAGCCTATAAATAGTATATCGTTTGTCCTTTACCACTAAGTAGACGTATTTAACCAAATAAATGGATGAGCGAAAAGGCTGCCAAACTTATCTCTATCATGTCACTATAGCCTTACATTGTATATATATAAATATCTTTGAACAAAAAAGGGTACCAAATTGATATCCTTAGGCACTAGTGTTCCTAAATTAACCTATGACAGATGAAAATGTTGCTCGGCCAATTTTTCAATGAAGGCAACGGTGATACATACTGTGTTGAGCACATCGGAGAAACAAAAAGCTACCAAGTTCATTTCCTCAAACAAAGACCCATGTGCATTTCCAATATATATATGTATTTGTATATATATATTAATATATATGTATAAGTATTATATATATGTATATATATTTGAATATATATATATACATACGTAGGCACATGTATAATACATTGGGAAAATGTTTAGAACATATCCAATATATCAAAGCTTGGCAGATATATATATATATAAAGATTTTATTCTTGACATACTAAAATTCATAGAAACACACACATATATAGACATATGTATACATATATATATATATGTATGTATTTGGGGCATTTGGCTTAAGATATGTATAAATTTATATGCATAAAATTTTTAGAACTTCATCCTCTAAGGGCATTTCGCTTAAGAAAAACAATAGCATGAGATATTTGTACTGTCATTAGGTATTCAACTTTGAGGAAATATCGCTTAAGTCAAAAAGCCAATGACATTCCTAAGAAGGTTGTGGATCCTCAATGAAGCCTAATAAAAGAATCAATCACAATTCATTTTCTTTATACATACCACTTACAACACATGTAAATCAGCTTCACGTGCCACTTCCTAAAGGTTGTAAAAAGCAAGCCACAGCCAATCACAATAGGGATGCGGATCTACATAAATAGTTGGTGTCTAGTTTTAATGAAATGCACATGAATCCCTGCTTGAGGAAATGAACTTGGCAACTTTTTGCTTCCCTTATGTGTTCAATACAGTATATATCACTGCTGCCTTCATTGAAAAATTGGCCGAGCAACGTTTTCATCTATCGTAAGTTAATCTAGGAGCACTAGTACCTGAGGATATCAATTTGGTACCTTTTTTTGTTCAAAGATATTTATATGTGCATAGTATAAGGTGTTGGAAACTTTTCAAAATTTGTGTGATGTACATACATGTAATTAATGTATATTCATTCATGTTTTGGTACATGTATAGTATTGTGAATGTTTATAAAATATACATTCATTTATGAATGTGTTCATGTATATGGGAATCCTTGAATGAAAGGATAGATTCATGATTTGATCTTAAAATCATAAGATGCATGAATTAAAGTGCATGAATTTGTACACAATACTTTGAATCTATTCATACAAGTATTTAATGAGTTCCTTTGTTTCTTAAACAATCTTCCTATATAAAGAGGTCAAGTAGAGAATGGTTTGCTGCAGAAAATCACTTTCCTACTATTGTATACTCTCTTAAAAGCACTCCTTAGTTCAAAAGGGTTTGTCTTGCTTTATGCAAGAGTGTAAGACAAACAAACTTCATCTTATCCTAAAGGATATTTGTCCAAGATTTTTGCACGTCATACCGGACAAATAAAGCCTAAAGGAAAGTGATCTTCTATCACGATTTGAAGCCAATTCTTGTCACAACATTTGCCAGTTCGTTGCAATTATTCCCAACATAAGGCAACAGTGACATGATAGAGATTAGCTTGGCAGCATTTTTCCTCGTCCATTTATTTGGTTACTTATGTCTACTCACTGATAAAAGACAAGCAATGTACTATTTATAGGCAAATTCAAAGCCAACTCGTCGTGTCTATTCATAGCTGTAGCCTTTAAGAACTGTCTACACCATGAAATGTTTAGGGATAATTTCATAAACCTCCCCTGAGGTTTTATGAAATATCACCTAGCTCCCTTGAGGTTTTCAAAATCTCACTTAGCACCCTTTGAATTGACATTTTGGTAACATTGGAAGCCCTTCTAACCAAAAGTAATATTAAAAAATTCATGTTTGAGGAGAGAGATTATTTTAGTGCCTTTAATACCCTTAGGCTATAAAAAAATGAACATTTTACAAACCAAGGAAAATGGCTACTAAATTGGAACCATCTTAAAAGTGAGGAGATGAAAATTGGTAAGATTTTATATTACAGTCAATAGTTATTACTACAATAGGAAGAGATAGTAAAAGCAAATAATATTTTTTAAACCATTTCTATAAATAGAACCTTTCATAGCATTGAAGGTAATTAGCATGTAAAATCATATATTTGAGCAAAAAAAACTTAGTAATAGATGAAATTCAACTTCAATATCATACAAAAAATTTACTCAAAATAGACAGACTTTTTTTATGGGTGTGAAATATGAAAATTTTATTATAGAAAAAGTCAGAATTTGAAAAACTATTTGGAGTTTCAATTACTTTATTTCTTATGCGCTCTACACGAATAGGAATAAATAAATAAAGTTGTGAAACACCAAAAAAGAAAAAAAAAAAAAAAAGAACCTGCAGTTATTCTTCTCTAAATGCATTGAATATTTCATTGATTAAATCCTATATTTCATTGACATTTGCAATTCAATTATACATACATACATATATATATAGATGTATGTATGTATAGACATTGTTAAAGAAAAGTAGGAAATTTAGAGAAAGAAAAACAAGTTCAGAAAATTTGAATATGAGGGTATTATTGACAATTCATCACCTTTGATATTAGTATATGGCCCTACTATCACTTCAAGGGCGCTAAGTGAGATTTTGAAAAGTTTAGGGGAGTTAGGTGATATTTCATGAAACCTCAAGGGAGGTTTCTGAAATTATCCCAAATGTTTATAAACTCATGGTTGCTTCCTCCCTAAAGGCACCAAACAAAGTTGAAGTTAAGCAAATTCATATCGCCAACAGACCTTAGGACAACGGGCTTCCCATATCCTAGCGCAGGTGAATAATTTGATAATACGGCTTTAATTTCTATGCCATATGTTTGTAAAATCTTTTTGATTTCATCTTTAAAGGTAGCCATTCTGTAACTATAAGGAAAAGATTCTACAAATACAATCCAATGCACATGCTTCTAGAAAGAGTTTGTTTTCATCTTTTCATAATTTAAAGGAGACAATTTATGTGTTTTGTGAACATTAGGGTAATTTACTGTCGAAATAACATTACAAGGGCACATTTTGAATTTAAGCTTTGTTTCAACTATTCAAAAACATTATTGATCAAAGAGAATATGTGACTTTAAGATAAAGGCCGAATGTTAGTGAAGTCCTTGTGTGGTTAAAGTTCGAATTTATGTTGGACTGTGCAAATGTAAGTCTAGTTGTGAACCTTTATTGCTTGAAGGTTACAAATACACAAATAATTCTTCTAGTTGTTAATTTTTTTTAGGCATGTTCTTGTTGTTAATCTTTTTTTTTGGTAGGTTCTGGTTGATAATCTTTTTTAGCGAGAAATCTTATCTTGGTCCAGACTAACTATTTGGTAAAATAAAATTGTGGAGTCATTTTGTAACCATAGCTACTTCCTTAATAAATTATACTGCAGGTTTCATTTATTGTAACATCAGAAGCATGGATGGCAATTGGAATACTTGGAGATCCTCATCAAATTATGATGATGATAACGACTACTGGCAACTAATCCAGTGGGCAATGATTATACTATTCAACCCTATGGCTGAATGAGTTGTTGGATATATATTGCCTCTACCATGTAGAAATAGCATGCTACAAGGAAGAGATTATGTGTAAGAAGTGATTCACGGCCATCCAACAAGAGTACTAGAGAACTGAAAGATCACAGTGGATTCTTTCATGCGTTTATGTGAAATTCTTATGAGTGGGAGATATGTCCCACAACACCCCCAGAAAAGAATCCTTATAGAAGAGGCAATGTGTATGACCTTAGTTTTGTTAAACCACAACTATCGTATGCGTTGCCTTGCTGAGTGATTCCAACATTCCCCGAAGAATATATACAGGAACATTCGTGAGGTACTACAGGGGTTTTGTGAGTTAGGGAAACATCTCATTCGTCCAAATGTCAGAACAAGATTTATTCAAAGATTTACACGGATCAGAGATTCGCCCAGTGGTTTATGGTAGTTTAATTTTACATTAATTTATAATAGTAAAATACAATATTACTATCGGATAGAGCAAGAATATATTCTAGGTGTTCAAGCACATATATACAATTATATACATTGCAACTAACCCATATATCAAATCTATAGAACGCTATACGTGCTATGGATAGTACATATATTCCAGCACATCTTCCACCTAAAAAGCAAGTGACATACTTGAATAGGCATGGGCGAACTCAAAATATATTAGTCATTTGTGATTTTCATATATTTATGCTGGCTGTGAAAGGAGTGCTCACGATACATATGTCTTGGATGGAATACTAACAGGACCTATACCTTTTTTTATGTCTCCACCAGGTACACTCGTTTTTTTCTCAATGTTTTGTGCGAATATATTATGTGAATAATGAGGTCTAAAGTCAAGTCATTTTTTCTATCCTTCAATACTTGTGTTCACAGAAAATTACTACCTAGTGGACCCAGCATACAAAAACATTCCTGGATTTCTTGCACCATATCGTGGAACATCTCGACAAGCTGCACAAGGTCAACGTGGATTTTCCTCACCACAACAACTACTCAATGGTCGGCATTCATCGTTTCAAAACGTAATTGAAAGATGCTTTGAGGTGCTAAAACAGAGATTTATCGTCTTACGCGGTCCTGTATCCAATTTTTATATGAGTGCACACATAAATATGGTCATAGCTTGCTGCACTCTACACAACTTTATCAACATAAGTAGATAAAGAGCAAACTAGATTTAGCCAAATTCTTTCGTCGTCCTTCCACATGCTGCACACGTCGCTCGCCCCTTTTTTTTAATATGTTATGTTCTTTCCACAAGGTGCAGAACTTAGGGTTTTTTTAACATGTTATGTTCTTGCTCTAATTTGGAGCTCCGCAGCCTCCGCTTCCTTTTCTTTCCTTGCCTCTTCTTCTCTACGGAACAGAAAACTTGATTATTTCCTTCTTCTCGACTACCACTCCTCAGATCCCCCAATTCCCCCAAACCACTAACAATAACAACCACCACCACCACCACCTCAATCATCCCTCCTATGCAAATATCATTTTCAGCCCGCTCGACAGTACCACTGAAGCCAACAGCCAAGTCCCAACTAACACTTAGAATACTTGGCTTCATCTTTCTCGAGATCTTCCTCTTCCAGATTCATCTTCGTTCTGATCAATCATAAGAAGATTGTTGTTAGGAGATTGATTGACTAGGGTTTGAGGTATTGACCCAAAAATTTCCTCCGCTCCCTCCTTTCCCTTTCTCTTCTCAGGTTTGTCACCGCTTCAGCCTCACTCGCACTTGGTATTTCCATTCCTCCTTTGCTTTCAAGCCATTGCATAGATCATTTTCGGCTTTACTTTGGGACCATTTGCTTAGGTTAACCATCTCATTGCTTTTGTTCTTATATTCTTTTTCCATTCTGATTTTTGCAATCGTTTTACTAGAATTTGGCTCGTCAGTAAGAAGATTGCTGCTATAATCCCTATGTGTTTCAAGTTGCCTGTTGTTTGTTCATCGTTTGTTCTTGATAGGGATATCTTTGATTATGCTAATTTGGCGTCATTGCCTTTTATGCCTTTGATAAAATTTGGGAGGATTCATCTTCTCATGTCTATTGTGGTTTCATATCGTTAAATGTGATTTTCTCCTTTCTTTTTCTTAACCTTTAAAAGACTAACCTGAACATTGTTTTTGGTGAAGAATATTACAGATTTTTGTGAACCAATTTTCTTTATTCTTGCATTCTATTTGCAGTGAGGCAAAATAAGTTCTCCCCTGAATTACTCTGATTTTGGAACTATTTGCGTAGGGTAAATATTTCTTACTTCCCTTTTCATTTTGATATTTGCAATCCTTTTTCTTTATTTTTTTAGGACTTTTTCCTTACCATTTTATCTCATCTGGCCCTTTGGATTTGGGTCAACCAAAACAGAGGCACCATAATAGAATGCATTACATTTTTTTATTAGTTCTTTAGCTTCTTATGCGCTTATTTTTTTCCTTGCCTGCTGATTTTTTCATGGTGTCATGTCTATTGTGGTTTGGTAATGCTAAATGCCATTTTGTCCTTCCTTTTTGGTAAAATAGCCAACCTGAACAATACTTCTATGTATTAGGTGAGAAAGTGAAGAATATTATAGATTTTTTAAATCCCTTTTTCTTTATCTTTTTTTTTTCATTACCTTAGCTAATATAAATTGGCCCCTTGGTTTTCAATCAACCAAAATAAAAGCACCATAATGGAAATATATAACTTTTTGTTTTCCTTGGTTCTTTAGCTTCTTATGCTTTTTTTTTTTTTGCCCTACCTACTGATTTTTTAAAATTATTTTTTACTTTTTTTTTAACCTTTTTACCTTGGCTAATAATAATTGAAGCCTTGATTATACTGTTTTTCTACCATTGTTTTGGGTCAAACAAGATGAAGTATCTTGTTTCTGCTAATAATATACAATTTCCTTACTTAGTGGTTTGGATTCTCATGTACTTGATTTTGTGCTTTTTTTTCTGCTGACTTTGCCTTTTAGTATTTTGCATTTTGCTTGTAGGAGAAAGTGATTTCTTGTATGTGAAGTAATTTTTACAGTTTGTGCTTTCCAAATTGACAGAACTTGTGGATGTACTAAATATGCTTTTAAAAGCTTTACTAAAGTGTAATTCTTCAATTAACTTTAGAATGTTTTAGTCTTAAGGTTCACTGAGGATTGGTGTATATTGGGACTAAGAAGACACTAACCTTTAAAAT